>NC_077230.1:161957334-162082334 GCF_027887165.1 Monodelphis domestica
TTCCCAGCATTCATCTCAGTCCCTGGCACATAATAAATAGATGCTTAAAATGTTTGTTGACATGACATGATTAGACCCAAAGAGTAATCATTAATGGGGTGATATCAAATTAGGAGGGAACCTTTAGTGGAATGCTCCTGGGACCTATCCTTGATTGTATGCTGTCGAACATTTTTATCAGTGGCTTTCACAAAGACACAAAGGAAGTATTTTTTGAATGTTTAAATGACACAAAGCTAAAAGAAAAGGCTGAAACATTGGATAATGATGTCAGGATCCTTAAAAAAATGAATACATCAGCAGACTGAAGTGAATAAGATGATGCTCATAGAGAGCACTAAAGTTCTATGCTTTGGTTCAAAAAAAATAAGTTCATAAATAAAGGATGGGAGATGATATAGGAAGGCTAGACTTGGCCCTTTCCTTCAGAGAAATGATGAGGACATGCATATAGAAATAGCTCAGATGTCTAATGAGTCATAGATCCCCTCCTATGATATCCAAGGCACTCTAGCATCCTCTGGGTTTATTCTTATCTGGCCTCCTCAAGATTGCTGTATTCAGGGGGGCCTGGAGTTCATTTGCCATAGTTCAGTGCATTTGTGAAAAACCCCAAGACAATAGTATACTTAACCACCTTGCACCACTCCCAATCAGCAGTTCTGAACAGAGCTGATTACCCAGATTATGATTTTGTATATTCTTTCACTTCTTAGACCTAGAACAAAAATGAGGATCAGAGTGGGAGCAAAGCAAAGTACAGGGGTCCTCACATCCATTTTGCAGAAGTTTTTCACCAGTTGTTTGGGAGTCACTATAAATAAACCTCAGAACTAGACTGGAGCTCCCCGTTTGGACTAGCCTCAGGAAAATGTGACTAGATAAGAGCTCATGGCACAAAGCACATATTTACTATGGCTATGAGTTGAGGATATCATGATGAATCAATTGCAATGTGTCGTCTCAGAACCGTACAGTGATACAATGAAAGAGAACTGACATTTAAATGTTGGCTCTGCTCCTTATTTGTATGATTTTGGACAAGGAATGTTCCTCTTTAGCCATCAGTTTCCTTATTTATAAAATGAGGGAAGTATAGTCCTAGATACTCTTTAAGGACCTATCTAGCTCTAATCTATGGCATGTGAATTCATTGTCCCTTGCAAATGGCAAGGAGCACTTCCCATTCCTGAAATTGCCAAAACAAACTGACTTCAATCATATGGGTATTCTGTGGCTTTGAAACAGCCTAGTTGAGGATTTAACATTAGAAAAAAGTTTGCCTTGGAATGATTCGGATATTTTTCTGCTCAAGGTTACATGTGTCCCTTTCAATTAAGATACTGCATTGAAGCATCTAAACTTACTGACCCTTCTCAGTATTTCTGACTTTGTGTTCTGGCTCTGGATATGCACTATCTACAGAAATCTGTTCTGGGCTGGATCTATCCTAATGTCCCAGGAGTAGGGCCATATGCTTTTGGTTCACCTTTAAGATTTTACACAATATGTCCTTGTGGTGAAGTCTTTGAAGTATGTTTCATGCATCTGTGAATGCTTCATATTATGTGACAATTATGTTTATGTCCATTAAGCTGGTATTAAGAGAAAAATAAAGTCTCTAAATAGTTTTCTTGGTAAAATAGTGGAGTAGTTTGCCATTTCCTTCTCCAGTTCAATTTAAAGTTAAGGAAACTGAGGCAAACAGGGTGAAGTGACATTTTTAAAATTTATTATTATCTTTTAAAATTTATATTTTTATATTTTAGAATATTTTCCATGGTTACACGATTCATACTCTCTCTCCTCTTTCCTCCCCCCTCCTTGAGCCGGCAAGCAATTCCACTAGCTTATACATGTCTTATTACTCAAAACCTATTTCCATATTATTCATATTTGAAATAGCGTGATCTTTTAAAAACCACAACCCTAAATCATATAGTCATATAACCAAGTGATAAATCATATGTTTTTCTTCTACATTTTTACTCCCATAGTTCTTTCTCTAGATGTGGATAATATTCTTTTTCATAAATTCCACAGGATTATTCTTTATTATTGCATTGCTATTAGTAGCAGAGTCTGTTATATTTGATTGTTCTGCAATGTTTCACATTCTGTGTACAATGTTTTGGTTCTTCTCATTGCACTCTGCATCAGTTCATGGAATTCTTTCCAGTTTATATAAAAATCAAGCAGTTCATCATTACTTATAGCCCAATAGTATTCATTCACCATCAAATACCATAATTTGTTCAGCCATTCCCCAATTGAAAGACACCCCCTCATTTGGTGAAGTGACTTGTGCAGGTTTAGTAGTAGTAGTAGTCTCTCAGTAACCGAGGATGACAATTGTCTTTGTGCGTTTTTGTGCACAAAGACACCTGTGCATGAAGATTTAAGTGGAAAAGTCAATGCACAGAGACAGTCCCACTTTCTCGGCATTGGAAGCCTGGGTCCAGTGGCAGGAAAAGTCGTTACGCCTGGAGACTTCCTCAGCTGCATTGGATGGCCGTGTTGTCTTTTGTGCTCCAACATGCCTTGAGCACTCCACAGTGCTTTGCTGCATCACCCTCTCTTTACAGAGCCAGTAAGTGTCTAAGGCTAGATTTGAACTCATATCTTCCTGACCCTAGGACTGGTACTCTATCCACTGTACTACCTACTGCCTCCTAAGGTTAAGATCTGAACATTTCATTCTTCTAATCAAAAACCTTGTTACTCTATAGTGACTCCAGCATAAAAAACAAACTTTTCATTAAAGAAATGGGGCCATTGGGTCATAGAATTCAAATCAAAAGGCCACCTCAGAGTCTACTAGCCCAACATCTTCATTTTTCAGAAGAGGAATGGCGACCTAGAGAGGTTTTGATTTGTTCAGTCACATATAGTAACATAGCCAGTATTTAAACTCAGATTCTTTGCCCTTGTATCCAGAACTCATTTAACGTATGCCTCCTATAATCTTCTACAATATGGTTCTGAATAGCCTTTCTGGGTTTCTTTTCTATTTTCCCATTAATGATATAATTACTATATAAATCTCAGTCAATATTATCATTACAGGATTAGAACAATATCTCTGACTGTAACTTGAGTAGGTGTTTATTTTGTGTAAGATATCTATAGTTGCTCTCCATAGTATAGACTTCCAAAGATTTGGGACACTTCTCTTAATAAATGTTTATATGTTGATGGCACATAAATTTATTTAATAACTTGAAATTATTTTTAAAAATCCAAACTTCACTTGGGGTACTGTTTTACATGTATCACAGGGATAAACTATTCTTTTTTCTTATATTCTAAGATATTTTATTTTTTCAATTACATTCTCAATTTTCAACCCATGTTTCCAAATTTATAAGATTCAAATTGTCTTCCTCCTTCCCTTCCTTCCTTCCTCTCTGAGATGGCAAGCAATTTAGTCTGGACTAAACATGTATTGTCATGCAAAATATACTCCCATATTGGTCATTATTTAAGAGAATATTCATATAAAACCAAACTCCCCAAATAATACCATAAATAAACTGTGATAGTCTGCTTTGATCTGCATCTGATTCCAACTGTTCTTTCTCTGCAAGTGGACAGCATTCTTTGTCATATGCCCTTCAGAATTTTCCCAGATCATAGCATTGGAGAGAGGAGACAAATCTTTCAAAGCTGATAGTCATACAATATTGCTGTTGCTCTGTACACTCTTCTGGTTTATTTAGCTTTGCATGAGTTCATGTAGATTTTTCCATCTTTTTCTGAAATCATCCTGATTATCTTGTCTTATAGCACAGTACATACTATCCCTTTAAAACAGTTAATTCTGTAACAATAGATAAACATTCTGGAACTAGTTAAAAGTACATGCTTCAATTTGACAGTATCTTGCTACTATATTAAACTTTATATAGACTGTGGATTTTTGATTTTTGTTCAGTCATTTCTAACTCTTCATGGCTCTATTTGGGTTTTTTTGGCAAAGATGTTGAAATGGTTTGCCATTTCCTTCTCCAGATCATTTTATAGATGAGGAACTGAGGCAAACAGGATTACGTGACTTGCCAGGAGTCATGCAACAAGTCTTTGGGCAGAATGTGAACACATGAAGATGTCTTCTTGATTCCAAGTCCAGTGCTCTAACCACTCTCCCACTAGTTGGGCCATTTTAACTTCCCAGCCACCTACATGTGCTGGCATACTTCGTTCAGTTCCCCAACTAGAAGTAAATATGAGCTATTTTATTCTTAGCCTAAGTAAAATGTAATTAGGAAGGATTAGCTGCCTAAAAGACCCTCAAAAATTGGAACCCAGACCAAGGCAGACCTAGAAATCTTTGAGCTGATTATTCATTAATCTAGTTTTGGCCATGCTTTCATTTCTCCTATATTTAAGACCATGTGAGAATCACAGAGCTTTAGAATTAGAAGGAATCTTAATAATCCACTAGAACAATAACTTTTTCAAAAACTTCAAAAAATGAAAGGATCTGAGGACCTTATTAACCTGAGATTTGAAACTTGTACCTGTCTAGTCCTTATTTTAGGGACCTATTAAATGAAACATGCAAGAAAATACAAACACAGACACCATTAAACTGGAGTATGCCCTCTTAAACTGAGATTTCTAATCCAAAGCAGAAGGGAAAATGCCTTAATGTGATTAATCAATATTCTTGCTACTCAAATGAATTAAATTTAATTAATTTCTATTAATTGCCTATTATCTAGGAAATATTGTTCTAGGTGCCATGAGAGCAATAAAATTTAAATAACTTGGTCCATGATATCATGGAACTTAGAATATTATAAAAGAGTATGACACATACTCAAATAACTTCATTTTTTACTAGATTTGACTTTTCATTTCAGTAGGAAGCTCTTGGGATGGAATTTCTTCTGTTACTGGGCCAGTATCATTTTCCAGTCTATACTTTGGAGAGTTACCTGGTGCACTGAGAAGTTAAATGATTTGTTTAAGGTCAAAAAGTACATGTTAAAGGCAGAATTTGAACCCCAATCCTCCCAACTACCAGACCAATTCACTCTCCAGTGTTATAGTTCTACATTTCTACATGTGATAGAAAAAAATCCATGATAAATACATTAAAAAGTATATGTTGTTTTGTATTCTTCAGGACCCTGTGGATCAAAATGTCCATGAAATTTCCTTGACAAAGATACTGGAGTGGTTTGCTATTTTCTCTTTTGATTCATTAAGGCAAACATAGATTAAACAACATGCCCAGGGTCATACAACTAGTAAGAGCCTGAGGCTAGATTTGAATTCAGGTCTTCAAGATCCCAGGCAGAGCACTCTTTGCACTGGGCCACCTAGCTGCCTCTACAAGATCCATCCCACATTTTATTTGAGGTATAAAAAGAGACAAGTTATTTTGACTGGACGGAAATGGAGAAGGCTTCCATGAGGGGATCTCTTTAAATCATGCTTTAAAGGAGAGGCAGAACAAAAGTGATAGGAGTAAAGCAAAGACATTATATGGTCTAAAGTCTTGTGAGTAAAAAAATAGAGTTGGCACAGGATAATGTATGTAAAAGGAATAATAAGTAGCTCAATGTGGCTAGAGAATAAGATTTCATGGAAATGAGTAGTAGTAGTCAAGAATGGAGAGACAGGGTATGAGGGTGTGCTCAATATGGAAGGACTTAAATGCTGAGAGAAAAGAGTTTGACCTTTATTTGGTAATCAATAGGGAGCTTCTGAAGGATTTTTAGAAGTGAAGTGACACTGTTATGAGGAAGGAAGATTAGTGTGATCAAGTGAAGGACCGAATAGAAGACAAGGACAGAGTGGAAGCAAGTATCTCTCAGGAGGTGGTTAACAATGAGGACCTACAACTAAGTCAGTAACAATGGAAACAAAACAAAGGGTATGAAAGTAAGAGAAACTGGAGAAATAGTCCCAGGACTGAAAGACTAGAACCAGATGGGGAGACACAAGTACTGTGCCAACTCAAGGTTTGAAATGTGAGTTACTGAATTAATGGAGGTGCTAGTAAAAGAAATAAGAGCAATAGAAGGATCTTGCTTGTGAGTAAAATAATAAGCTCAGTTTATATTATGTTGAATCTATATACTTGGGAGGAAGGAAAAAAAATCCAAGTATTGACTAATTATACGCTTGCATGTTGCAAAGAAGGTAAGCCTTTTTTCTGAAGAAACCCTGTTTATGTGACAGTAATTGAGAAAACATGGGAAAACATTTAGGGACTTGAGTAATGACAGAAATAGTTCAGAGAAAGGAAAATGGGGGGATGTTGATGATATGAGTTATTTTATCTTGAAATTTGGATATCAGCTCAATGAATTTGACTAGAATATAGTATACATGAAAAGGATAATGTCAAATCATCTAGAAAGAGAGTTTGAAATTGAATTGTGAAGGATTATAAATGCCAAATGAAGAGCTTATAATTTATTCAAGAAAGAATAGAAATCCTGGTGATACCCCATTTTGGTAAAGGAATGACATGGTCAACCTGGTGCTATAGTAATAACAACATGGTGGTTTCTATAAAGGATGAATTAGATAGAGGAGATGAATTAAGTACCTGGGAATTGACATAACATACATAGGACTTATGGAAATATGAGTATGAGTTGTTTTTAATAAAAAATAATTTTAAGGAAGCTCCAAATAATTGGAAAGCTAACCAGTGTTTAAGGCTGAGCCATACCAATGCAGTACGCTATGCAAATCTGTCTATAGCTTGATTTCTAAACCAATCAAATTTCTGTGTGGTTCTTAATAGAATTTTAAAAGTAAAATAAAATACACTTGGAGAATTAAAAGCTTGAAACTGGGAAGAGAAATAATTAAGAGAAATGAGAAGGAGAAGAAGCAATGGTGTTAAATTTTTAACTTTATCATAAATGAATAATCATCAAATTATATGGTTTGGTAATAAAAAAACTAAAAGAGTAAAATATTAAACATGCTGTTTTTCCATACAGTAGGGAGATGATGAACTTAAAATGTAGAAAGAGATATATATTTTCAGAAACAGATAATGTGAGAATTCATTTTGCTGGACTGTGCAGATATTGGAGGATTTGTTTTCCTGAATTTTAAAAATCTGTCCACTTCCTGGTGAGTTTGTGTGGAATGGGGGAAAGAGTAGCAAGAAGGGCAGATTATTTAAAAAGTAAAATTAAACAATTTAAAATTGTAAAATCACAGAAAAGTGAATCTATAGAATACAGTAATTAAATAAGATAGAGGTGGTGTTTAGAACGGAGAAACAGCTTTTTAAGAGGAAAGAATTAAAAATAAAACTGGTAACCAGATTGATGGAACTTAGGCATAAATTACTGTCTTGAGCATTTTCCCTTAATAAATTCAAAATATACTAACTTAACATAAAAGTTAAACTCAAAAATCAGAAATTAAAATTTCTATTATCAATATAGAGCAAGGATTTATTAACAGCAAAAGAGACAATACCAATTATATAAAATTTAAACTTTTTGGCCAAATAAAATCAGTGCAACTAGAATTAGAAGAAAAAATATAGATGGGAAGAGTGGACTAGAAATCTCCAATAAAACTTGTATCCAAAATCTAGAGGGAACTGACAAAAATCTACAAAATTAACAGTAGACAAATGATCAATGTATGTTTTCAAAAGAAATTCAAATTGTCAGTAACCATCTGATAATATGTTCAAAATTAATAATTATGAGATCAATTTTTTAAAATCCTCTAGGAATAACAACAAATTTATTATATTTGAAATATTAAAAAGAATAGAAAATTCAATGAAAGCCCAGGGTGGAGTATGAGGAAGCAGCTGTGCTCATTTATTGCTGATGGGGCTGTGAATTGGCCTAACTCTTCTGGTAAACAATTTGGAATTATGTTTGTAAAGTCACTAAGCTCTTGATACTCTCTAACCTAGAAATTCCCATTTTATTATTATACTTGCTTGCACGTTAATAGCAATAAGGAAAGAAAATCTATATGAACAAAATATAGCAGTCTTATTTGTGTTAACAATCTTGAAGTAAAACATGTTCCCAATGAACAAATCATGGTAGTACAATTGATAAATAAGAAAAATAAGTGGCAACATGACAAGATTTGTAGAAGGTCTAAAACAGCATAGAACATGGCATCAGAATAATAGTATCAACCAGGAGACCACAAAAGTAGCAAGCTTCCTTCCTGTTAAAAATGTGTACTCCCCAAAATAGAAAGAAAAAGTTTCAATCCTTTGCAATCTTGCTATTATGTGATTTTGCTGAATTGTTTTTTGTTTTGTTTTGTTTTTGTATTTTTATATTGGTAGGGCAGAGTTTCCATATTGATTTGGAAATGTTTGCTTTATTAAAACAAAATGTGATAAATATTTTTTAAAAACCCAGAGTGCATATTTATCACCTACTAAAACATTTTTATGCTTTCATTATTTTACAAATATGCTCAAATTAATGAGTTTTCAAAGTAATACTTTGCCCTGCCTCAGAGATGAAATGCAAAAGAATACAAGAAAGTCCACCAATGAAAGCAAATAACTAAGATATGAAAATCAAAATTGAACTCAAAGAAGAGTAAATATTTCTAAACTCTGCTAAACAATATATTCTTGTGTGGAATTCTTCCTTAAGAGAAAGCCCTAGTCAGACATGACCCAGTTATCTTTTTAGCATATGCAACACCTTATTAATTATCAGAGCAGACAATGAGCTGCAATAAAAAGTCCTTGATCTGACTCTGAGAGAAACAGGTCGCATTTGTGTTTGTGCATGTGTGCCACACACCTGTGTATGCACATGCCCCCAAGTTCAAGTAGCTATTGGTAGAAATACAATGAAAAAGAACAATCTCTCTGTCTGTCTGTCTGTCTGTCTCTCTTTCTCTCTCTCTTCCTTTCTCATCATGTCTTCTTATTCTTCACCCTCTTCCTCACTCTTTTTTTCCCCCTTTCTCATTTGTGATTGTGGAAGAAAAATATAATTATGCCCTGGGATATGCCCTTGAGGTTGCAATCCATTCTGGAAAGATGCTTTTTTTTTTTTTTTGCAATGTATTCCTGGTCCATCATGTTCTTAAATTTGTTGATGCCATGATTAGGAAGTAACTTTATGAAGCTTTGTCAATGAGTTTCAACAGAGCTGTATCCTGACAAGCTAATTAATTACTTTTGTATTTTGGAATTACCTATTGTCTTATGCAAGTCCTTATAGGGTTTGAGTGACATGATTTTATAAATAATGTTTTTTAAAGAGAGATACTGTATATTTTATTATAGAATAACCATGGCATACTGATGAGCTATTGTTCTTCCATTGTACCCATTTGTCCAGGGACCATGAGGGAGACCTTCTGTGCACATATGCAGATATGTCAGAGAGCAGAATAACCTTGTGTCCAAATGTGACACAAAATATCTTCTTGCCCTTCTGTAATAATTGTTTCAAATGGAACCAATTGGCTCACTCTGTCTCTGTTTCTCTTACTATCTTTATATATATATATGTATGCACGTGTGTATGTGTAATCTTAAACAACTTAACACTGCTTGAAGGCTTTTGGAACATCCTGCAGCCACACAAACATCCATACACGCATAGTACATAAATATATTATTTTATACATATGTGAGTAACCAATATGGGTGAAACCTGATAAAGCCATCATCAAAGTAGGAGTATGAAAATGCATTTCAAAGACACCATAACGGTTGCCAGGAGGTTCCCTCTTTGGTGGATCTACAAGATACTGTAGAATTATGGAGACATAACATGAATTTTCTGTGGTATGTTGTTGGCCTTCCTAGCTCTGATTTAATTTGGGGGATGAAACTCCATATTCATCAGGAATCAAATTGTCCTTTATCTGCCTTGTGATCTTGCTGGCTTACTGCTCTGTTGTCTCTTTCCAGAAGAAAAGTTTAAGGTTTACTGCCTCTGTGGTGGTTTTACAGTATCCTTGGTGTGGCACTATGGCTGCTCAGGCCAAGATGTGGACAGTGGTATTCTCTACAGTCCTGGTAAGTCTTAACAGGCCAATGGATCAGGTGCTTCACTTTGCTACTAGTTTATACCTTCCTTTTAGTTTGGAACTCTTCTGGCTTTCCTAGGGAAAGCATCCCTCCTGCTGATGTCTGGTGAACTTTAGACTATGATTTTATAATTTGTATTTCTATAAATCTGCTCCAAGTATTCTTCTTGTATACACGTATATTGCGTGAAATGAAATGCCCACAAGAAAATAACGATAAATCAAACTAAAGGCAAATGATGGCCAATAGCACTATTCTGTAAGTACAAACAGCAATCCCCAGGCAAGATTCTTTATTTTCAAGGTCTTCCCCATTCTGCCCTGGTTGTTCCCTGCCTCTTCCTCTCTCCAGGTGTAAACGAGCACCATGGCTATCACAGATAAATACTTATGAACAGGAAAACCAAGATCTCTAACTGGAAAATAGAACCGGAATCCGTGTAGGAAGTATTCTTAGGATTGCTTTTCTCCCTTTTCTGGCTAACGTTCTGACTCTTTTGTTTGTCATTCAAGGCTTGTGTTTTCAGTCTATGTTGCCTTCTTCCACATACTTTAAATTTTAGTCAAACTGGGTTAGTCTGTCTGTTGAACATGCCCTGGGTAATTTCTACTTCAGTCAGTCAGTCAATACATTTAAGCACCTATCATGTGCCTTGCTCCTTTTGAAGCACCTGAGTTTCAAAGAAACATAAAAAAGTCTCCACACACAAGAACTTTACTTTTTAATGTAAGACAATGTGCATAAAACTTTGTAAGAGTAAAATATAGGTCAATTGGAATTAATCTCAGAAGGAAGGCACTAGCATTAGGGAGACTCAGAAAGGCTTGCTGAAGATGAGACCTAAAGGCGGCTAGGAAAGCCAGGAGGTAAAGATGAGGGGGAGTAACAGTCTAGGCAAGAGGGACAGCTAGGGAAAATGCAGGTGACGAGATCTCTGATGTGCACAGGCTGCACGTCACTGGACAGTTCACTTAACCACTTAGTACTCTGGGCAATTTTCTTAGAGATTCTAAGTTGGAGAGAAGGTAACCTGTAAGAGTTTTCTTACCTCTAAATTCCTTCTACCAATGAAATCATAGGTCCAGGCCTGATCCCTTCCACCAGTGATGTATTATCTGGTATAAAGTTTCTTTGAATTGGTACTTGGTAAAATATGCTACCCATTTAATAAGATAATCAATAAACTAGCAAGCACTTATTAAACACCTACTACGTTCTAGGCAGTTAGGTGGTATAGCAGAGAGAGCAGCAGCCCTGGAGTCAGAAAGACGTGAGTTCAAATTTGGCTTCAGATTAGCTACGCGATCCTGAGCAAGTCATTTAACCCTCTCTGCCTCAGTTTCCTTATCTGTAAAATGAGCTGGAGAAGGATATGATAAACCAATCCAGTGTCTTTGTCATAAAACTCTAAATGGGACTTTGAAGAGTTATACGTGACAAAAACAACACAACAGTAATGCATTAAGCATTGGAAATACAGAAACAAAGCAAGAGACTCTTAAGTAAGTAAACTCCTCATTGAGTGGACAATCTGTCCAGAAGAAAAATGTACAAATATGATATACACAAAATAAAAAACAAACCAAAAAAAGTATTATTTTGGAAAGAAGGCAAGAGCCAGTGGGGCAATAACATGATCTAGCATGGTACATTCGGTAAAGCATTAGACTGAAGTCAGGGAGACATGAGTGCAAATCCTTCCTCACTCATTAACTGTATATAAACCTGGGAAAAGCACCTTTTTTCCTGCATTAGTTTCTTCATTTATAAAAGCTAAAGTCCCATCCAGCTTCTAAATTGATATTCTTATGAATGCAATGTTTGCACTGAACTTTGAAGGAAGTGAGGCAGGGATGAGGAGAGAAGGGATTCTAGGGACAGGGAACAGCTATCACAAAGCCAGGGTGAAAAAAAGACTGAGTATTGTGTGTGAGAGACAACTGGTACTGTTTGTTAAGAGCTCAATACACAGTAACGTTGAAAAGGTAGAATGGAGGCAGATGGTGAAGGTCTTTAAGTGTTTACCCAAATTGTGTTTATTGAATACCCACCATCCATAAGAAAACTATTTGAATAACTTTCATGAGCTATGTGTATTTATGAAAATATTAATTATTTTATCCATTAGTTAAATGATCATTTGTATACTTCAAATCTTATAATTTCATATAAACTTTTATATTTCAAATTTAAATATAACAATTAATCATTTGTGAAGATGAAAAATCTAAAATGTTTATTTTGTTTGGGTTAAAAAAATCCTCTTTCCCCAAGTATATAATCAAACATCTCCCTCCTTTGCTTTGTTTATCGTCTTCATTTTTCATGTGACTATAGTTTAATTCCAGACTGCCATTGGGAGAAAGCTGTGGTATTTTTGAGAAAATTTAAAAATGGCGTTTGCAATCTGAAGGCGTGGGTTCAAATGAATGCTTTTAAGTTATTAGCTGTGTGATCTTGGAAAACTAACTCTTCTGAGTCTTCATATCTGTATCTGTGAAACAAGGAACAATAATATTTGCTCCTAAACACGCAGATTTACTGTGAGGATCAAAGGAGTTTTTCAGATTGTAAAATAGAACATACATGTCAGCTATTACTAATATTTGTAGACTGAAAAGGAACATGCCAGATTGGAAAGAACATTGAGAGATGGAGTCAAAAAAACCTAGGCTCTAACCTAATGTACGACACTACCAGTAAGCTAGCTATCTATGCTGCAGGCAACTCACTGAGTAGAAGTTAAAGCTTGCCTGGGATCTGCTTTGGTGAAGGCAAGTTACATATTCATGAAACCACAGGTCCTTGACATATGTGTAAACTGTAAAGTGTTATATAAATGTCAGCTATTATCATTCATTGTACTTTTAAAAATCTCATTTTAGAAAGAAGACTGAAGTGGGCATCAGGGGACCCAAGTTTTAATTCTGGCTCTGCCTCTAATTTGCTATTACCTTGTGGGCATCACTTAAACCCACAGTGCCTCAGTTTCCACATATGCAAAGTGAGATAGTTTAACTAGAATAAGCTAAAGTTCCTTCCACTGTTAGCAATCAAAGGTTAGAGGGATAGAAATTATAGACGTGGAGTGATCACCATGCCACAAACCCACATGTGGAAATCATACGAAAGCTACGGTATCCCCAATTCTTGGTGCCATTCACTGGCATTATGGACACTGAATAGGAATTTACTAAGTGACTTGAATCTATGCTATAGTCAACTGTCTTAAAAATTATTATTCAAGTTTATGTCCTGGAAGTACTCTCAGCTAATGAGTGATTATAAGTATTTCATTCTATCCTTCCCCTGAATCACTGGCACAAGTTTCCATTAGAACTAGTCCAATTTAAATGTTTTCCTCAGATATGTTTAGGGCTGGGGTTCTTTGCATGTGTTGTGTGTATATTTGCATGCACTCAAACATGTGCATACATATGTATTTCAGTGGTAATCCCAATGAAACTGAAATAGATTTTCCTAGGTGAAAAATATATGAGAATGCCTGAGAAAATTACTTGTCCAGGGTCATGTAAACACTTGGTCATAAAGGGTGCTTTGATGGTTATCCAGAGGGTGGGCTAGTGTGCCTTTCCCCTGCTCCTGTCTTCTCCCCATCCCCAACCACACAACACTTCACCACCCTTGGGTTAAGTTCTCAAAGATGGTTGGAAAAAAGGGAACACTTCACTGCAGGTGCTGATGGGAAACTGACAAGTAGTTTATAAACTAGCCCTACCCTATTGCTTGGAGAAGCTTTATAACTGATTGTTTTAATACCAAAGTGACACCAAAGGGGGTCAAGTAAATAAATATGCATGCCTCGCCAGTTCAAAATAATAAAATTCCAATGTGTGCAAGCCTGCTTGTTGAACATATGTTTGAGGCACGGCTAAGCCATCTGGCTCAATGTCAAGCATTTACACCAACTGCAGTCTTACAGTACCTGACAGCAGAAAAGCTTTATTCCCCTGGTGTTTGGGCACAAATGGAGAAATATTATTGAAATGATTATCTGCATCAAGACTCAGATTTGCTTTGACATTTAGCTGGCTCTGTTTAATCCAAAGGGTTGTCTGAATGAATAAAGAGGAGGGTTCCTCCAGAAGAGACTTCAAGCAGCCAGGAAAAGCCAAATGATTAATGAGACGGAAAGGCAGGGTGGACCCTGCCCACCTCCACCCAGACCTCCGTGCCAAGAACTGAATATGAAATTAGTCTAAAGCTTCCCATGGCTTGTCAAGAAGATTCTCCACACCTCACAGGGGCTCTCATTTTGGACCTCTGAAAACAAAAGGGGCTGCCACTACCTGACCCAATATGGAAGAAGAGAGAAACTGAGACAAAGGGTTTCATGCTCTAATCAGAGAAATTTCTAATCCTAACTCTGAGGGTGACGTTCACAGCTCTACTAGAGGTATTTGGGCTTTACATTGGGCTCTTTCTTAGAAAATAGAACCCTGACTCTGAATGATGGTATCTGGTAAGTGCCATGATGTAGCCCAGTCCTTCCTATCAAAGTGCTTCAATTGCCGCTGAAGAAGCCCCAGATCCACTATTTTTATACCTTGTCACTCAACAACACAGAAAAAAAAGTGGCCTTGAAGGAAGGTTATGGAAAAAGAGAATTTGCTCCTAGGATCCATGCTCACCTTCTCCAATAGAAGGCTGAGGATGGCCAAACAGAGGCACCGCTGTCATTAACACTATTCCAAAGCCAACTTTCTTGCTAATGTAAAACACCAGTGTGAAATAAGTGTCTTCCTTTGGAAACCCTTTCCACAGGGGCAATACAGTCGGATTCACTTGATCTGCTCGAGCAGTTTACTTTACCTTTGGGCTGTGAGGAATGAGAGCTTTCCATACTGATTGTTGATTTGGGTTTGAAATTAATTTGGTGATTTTGGTTGAATAAGAATGTTAGACATGATTTCCCCACCACTCTTACTTTTAATTAACTTTTTAATGGAGATTTAAATGAATTCTAATGAACACAATTGGCAGCCTAATTGATTTGTTTCAGCCCCATAGTGGATGATCAGTATGCTGGCAGCTTTGTGATATATATACTATTCTAGGATGTCAAACAGTTTCTGGGTTAATTTTTTTTTTTGAGGTTAGCTAAGGGGAACTGTGTAAAATAGGTAGCTTATTACTTTTCTCTTGCCAACTATTTAAAAAAATAATCCTCTATTGATTTGCATCTATATTATCTCCAAATGTCTCCATTACCACCTTGAAAGTGTACTAATAGACTATGAATACATGTATTACCCACTAATAATAATTTGTAAGAAAATTAAAAAAAAATTATTATCAATAGAAATCAGAACAGTATGTTATAGTGGAAAGAGCACTAGTTCAAGAATCAAAGGACCTAAGTTCAAATCTTTCCTCTGATGCTACTGGCATGACCATAGACAAGCTGCTTTACCCATTTTGCCCTCAATTTTCTCATCAGAAAATTAAGAGGTTGTACTAAGTAGCCTCTCAGGTCCCTTCTGTCTCTCAATTTGGGATTTTAATTCATTTTTATTGGTATAAGAAAACAAACAAAAACGAATGATCAAAACAAGTAATAAAAAGTTATAAAAGCAAAAAGAGCAAAAAAAGAGAAAACAATAACAACAAAAGCATAACTTCAAGAAAATTCTATTTTGTCAGGGATCTCCCTTTAAAGGTTTTGTTTAAATAAATCTCTGTAAAATGACATTCTTTTATAGAGTTAAGAACAATGAGCGGGTGAGAAAATATATTATGACATAGTTAAACACAGGGCTATAATTTCTAAACTGAATAAATTACATGTTTTCCCCTATTATGATACAGACAGCCAAACTGAACATTTTTTGAAAGAAAATGACCAACGCATGATTAATTGCAAGCTCACAGATTTTGCAGCTTCAAGAGTAAATCAACTGCTAAGAAGTGCTAACTTGCTAAAATATAAACTAATTTTAGTCTCTAGATATTAAAATATAATCCATCTTCTTCCTCCATTGGGAAAGCTAATTAGAAATTGTGACTGGCATAAGGAGGAGAACCCAGAGAACATTGAGATTAAGTTCACTTGCTTAAAACCTGAGCCCAGAAAATCTGTGGCTAGATTTTTTTTTTTTGCATTTCACATGGTAGTGTGTCCTGAAACCAGCTTATGCTAATGACTGTTCCCAAAATGTGCAAGTGACAGAAGAGTTTGTAATGAGAACAATCTGAGCTTGCATAGAATGACTTAAATAGAACTCCATTTGCCCCCCCTTCTGCCTAGACACAGAAGAATGGGCAAATAAACTCTGGACTAGACCCTGGACAGCATCTAAACTTCTCTTCTCAAACAAACTGAGTCCTGATATGTAGATATGATAGCTTGAGGTTTAGAATGTCCCTAGAGGGGAAGTGATAATTGGGTTCTAAAAATTGGGGCTTCAAGAAAGACATTCAAACCTTTGATTTCAGGTTTAGCTGTAAGTAGATGTCTACAGCTTTGCTTTAGCCCACTAAAGGGAAGGAAGACATTAGAGAGGCAATATGAATTAAGGAGCAATGTAACAAACTAGAGAAATTTATAGAGCTGCTATGGATTATTTGGGATCTTTGACATAGAGGTGACACCCATAAATTATCAATTTTATGACATCATTTACTTTTACTTTTTGACAGACAATTGACAGACAATAGGATACAGGGTAGAGATCTGACCTTGGCATTTCATCCAACAAATTTAAGTCCTGCCAACTGATGATCCATATTGGCTTCATGACCATAGGCAAGTCATTCAATCTCTCTGTAACTAGCTCAAGATTTGGATGCTAAAAAAGTGCTATCACTGGTAGAGGAAGTTCTTCCGAATGAGCTCTCAATGAAATCACAGGTACTGTTTCTTCCTTCATTTTTCTTTCAAGAATAATGTCTTTTGATAATATACCATGATGGTTTTTTTTTTGCAAAAGAGAATATGAATAGAAGATAGAGAGAATTAGAAAAATATTTATCATGTGTATTTATGACTCACATATGTATCTATGTAATTGGCAGTAAGGCATAGTGGGTAGAAAAGAGCCTTTGGAGGTAACTTATCTTGGGTTCACATCTTAGATTTAGATCCATAAGCAAGTTAACTTAACCTTAGTGTCTTAGGCAACTTTCTAATTATGTTAGATTTAAAATAACAGATGAATTGTTGTGCCCTAGTGAAGGAAATTTCCAAGCTGAGTTCCCCAAACTGAGAAAATCATACATCTAGATTAGCTGCTTCATCTTATATAAAAATGTATATATATATATATATGTTATAATTTATTACTTGCTATATATCTAGACTTAGAACTCTGTCTCTCTCTGGCTTTCTGTCTCTCTCTGTGTCTCTGTCTTTTTCTCTATCTCTGTCTCTTTCACTCTCTATGTGTCTTTGTCTCTCTGTCTCTCTGTCTCTCTCTCACTCCTGACCTTTCTCTCTCTCTCGTCCTTTCTGTCCCATCTCTCTCCATTTCTCTTCCCCCCTCTCTCTATGTATGTAGGGAGCTAATATTCTTCATTACTATATTTAGTATATAACATGTGTCCTTTTATAATATAGCATATAAAATGGGAACTTCTAGACTACAGTTTTATAAAGTAGCAGACTATATAATATATACAGTAGTATACCTTATATATTTTTTGTCAATGTTTGAAAAGATCCATGATTTTACTAGCACCAGCTAGGTGGTGCAATGGATGGAGTGCTGAGCCTGGAGTAAGGAAGACCTGAATTCAAATCTAACCTCAGACACTTACTGGTGTCTGATATGTGTGATTCAGAACAAGTTACTTAACCCTATTTGTCTCAGGTTCTTCATCTGTAAAATGAACTGAAGAAAAAAAGTGGCAAACCACTCCAGTATCTTTGCCAAGAAAGCCTCAAATCACATTGAGAAGAGCTAGATATGACTGAAAAATGACTGAACAACAACAAGAAGGGTTTCACTGGTATTCTACTCATGTCAGTCACAACCCCTAAAAGCTTTAGCCAAGTCTTCATGAATTTCTGTGGCTGTGAAAATTCCTCACTTCAGACTAACTCCCTTGTGATAGTCTCTCTTGCTTTAGGAAAAATGGACTCAAATTGGAAGCCATGTTAGCTTGATGCACCTTCCAAAGTTTGCATTCTGTTATTCTCTCTTTGTTTTTGATTACCAGGTTTAGTGCCTCACACACAGTAAGGACTTAGTGAATGTTTCTCATAATGAATTGAAAATTGAAAGTCCTTTCCATGTTATAAAAAGACCAAGACTTTTGTCGAGTCCTCACACGTAATATGTGCACTCATACATATAGACACACATCCTTTGCACTATTGAGAGATGTTAGTATTATGTATACAATCAGGTATCTTTAGATAATTAGTTTCTACATATCATATATAGACTAATATGTATATATATATCAAGCATATATCTAGATAGATGATATATCTGATATATACAAAATATTTAACTATTCGATCTCTGTATGTACACGTAGATTTGGAAAAGTACCCAAATCACTTTATCTACCATCGAGGAAATGTCTCTGAAGAATGACATATTGCAATTAGGATCAAAATCTTCGATTTGCATGATAGACAAATACTCTGTGAGCACTTAATAATACTTGTCATAGTATAGTCTATTTTCTCAGTTGAAGCGACTGTATGCTTTGATTTTATTTCTATTCATTTCTATTCATTCTATTCATATATTTCTATTCTAGATCAAATTTGGATCCCTTGTGCTATATACAGTTTGTTGAAAACATTGTTACTCCTGGTAAACTTACAATCTAAATTCATTGTGCTTCTGCTGGGTTTGTACCCCAAAGAGATAATAAGGAAAAAGACTTGTATGAGAATATTCATAGCTGCGCTCTTTGTGGTGGCAAAAAAAAAAAAAACTTGAAAATGAGGGGATGCCCTTCAATTGGGGAATGGCTGAACAAATTGTGGTATATGTTGGTGATGGAATACTATTGTGCTCAAAGGAATAATAAAGTGGAGGAATTCCATGGAGACTGGAACAACCTCCAGGAAGTGATGCAGAGTGAGAGGAGCAGAACCAGGAGAACATTGTACACAGAGACTGATACACTGTGGTACAATTGAACGTAATGGACTTCTCCATTAGTGGCAATACAGTGATCCTGAACAACCTGGAGGGATCTATGAGAAAGAACACTACCCACAAGCAGAGGACAAACTGTGGGAGTAAAAACACCGAGGAAAACCAATTGCTTGAACACATGGGTTAATGGGGATATGATTGGGGATGTAGACTCCAAATGATCATCCTAGTGTAAACATCAACAGCATGAAAAAAAGTTTTTGACCAAAAACATGTGTAAAACCCAGTGGATTTGCATGTCAGTTATGGGAAGGGGTGGGGGAGGGGAGGGAGGGAAAGAAAGAATATGATTCTTGTAATCAAGGAATAATGTTCTAAATTGACTAATTAAATAAAACTTTAAAAAATCAAATCATTGTGCTTAATGAGGAAGTGAATTGTGAAAGTTTGGTTCGATTTTGCCCAAACAACTCTCTTGTCCCAAATTCTTCAGTGATTTTAACTGTCCATTAACAAGCTAAGAATATGCCAAGGATCTATGATTTTATCACTATGGTAGTTCTTCCACCAACACAGATCACTACCCATTTATAATTTAGCAGGTATATATTCCAATAGAATGTAAATTCCTTGAGGGCAAGAAGTATTTCATTTTTTTTGTTTGTGTATCTCTAACACCAAGCATGCTTAATAAATACTTAATTGGTTGATAGAAAGTTAGAGAAGTGTGTAAAATTAAGAGGTTGTATGATATCCCCACAGGTATGAAATTTTATAAGTATTACAGATGAGACTGAATTCTAAATCTTCTTGACTCTGTCCAACATTCTTACTCTCTACCTTGGGAATGCAATATTCAAACAGATAAATAGATACATGATTGTTTGATGAGGCAGCAGAGAGAACTAACAATAGTAGTGAGGGGTGAGGGAAGAGAATTGGGGGGAAGAGAGAAAAAGCTTCCTGTAGCTTGTGAGATCAGCTCATTGCTATGAGAGCTCAGTTGAACTCCTGAGAGTTGAGATTCTAAGAGATAGGAAATTAATTTCTCAATTGCTTGTTTCATTGTCTTTTCCACTTCTCTATGTATTCACTTATTTTCAGACTCATAAAATTCCAGTAATCTCAATTACTTTTGTGGAAATTTGAATTAAATGTAAGGAAGAGATCAGGTCAAAATGGAGCAGGATAGCCTAGTTAGACCTTGAAGGGATCTTATAGATCACTTAATCCAATCACTGCATTTTATTATTCTAAACAGTATTAATAGTTCATGTTTATATGATACTCTCTTAAAATTAAATTAATTAATTAATTTATTATGTTAAAGTTCTCAGATACCAACCAATCTTCTCTCTTCTCCCACACTGGAGAAGAAATCATTTGACAGAATGATATGTGTATATGTAAAAACTTTTTTTTATTTATCTGTATTTTTTTCTGGAGACAGACATACACATTATTCTTCAAACAATATTTCTTTTGCTAGAATGCTCTCTTGGTTCTTCTTCTCATTTTACTCTTCATATTTTGATACTTTGAAATTCTCAAAACACTTTCCTTATGAGAGTCATTAGAGGTAGGGCCCAAGAGTGTTGTCATTCCCATTTTGTAGATGAACGAATCGAGCCCTAAGAGATTAAGTATTTTGACAGAGATCATGAAACTCTTAGTAACAGAGCCATCTTTGCTGGTCACCTAAAAACTGAGTGAGTGGTATCTTCTTCCTTTTGTGGCCATGTTTTTTCCAACAAGATTGATGGCACCCTTACCCATCTAGAATAGTGATCAGTTCCAAAGTAATCAAAAACAACATGACAAAACCAAGGGCTCAGTGTGATGGAATAGAGATGAGAAAAGCATAATTCTAGTCTTAGTTCAGTTAATGAAGTTCAAGTTGACCACTATTCTAGCTATGAAGCCTTGGACAGATTGCTTAGCCTCTCTAGGCCATGGTTTCCACCTATATAAAACAAGAGGGTAAATCTGGATGACCCTGAAGGTCTCCCAAGTTTTATAATATGGGCCAAAATTACTAACAGTGATGTGTTATTTGTCATTGAGTTAGTGAGAAGAAAGGCATGGCCCTTTTGCATGCAATGTCTGCCCAAACCCAAAACATGTCAGGAAAAAAAGAAAAACTAAAGACAATGAAGGAGAATGAAAATAAGAGAATGCAATAAGAAGCAGAAAGCAGAGAAAGAAAATCCAAGTGGCAAAAGAGGTGACAACAATAATATAAATTAGATGAATGGAAAATAATGACAACCACAAGAGAAGAAAAAGACTTCATCCTGTGTAACAGTCTGGGGACATCCAGTATACAGGCTGTTTATTTTTTGCTTGTTTTAGGCCTTTGTATCCCCTGCATTTAACACAATGCCTGGTCTTTAGGAAGCCCTTAAAAATGCCTGATGACTGACCAACTGACAAGTGGAGCCTTATAGTCCTAAGTGTCCTCTAAAGATGTCTCTGTATTACAGAACAACATATTAATGAGTGTTCATATTGCTGATCCCAGATCACCAAGGGAAAATCAAATTATGTTTGATTCCCTCTGTTTAAGAAGATTATCACAGAATCTCAGTTAGCAGCAGTGGTGTGTAGGACTCTCTGGCTTGTGAGAGACAATTGTTAAATTTTGAGTGTGATCATCTATGCCTCAGAAATTGGCAAATGCTAAAAATCTGAGCTTGATTTACTGTTTTATTGGTTGTATAGATTTAAGAAAGCTATGGGAAAATGCTAATGCAGATCACACTTAAAACTGTGTTGGGTATTTTGTTGCTGTTTTTTTTTGTTGTTGTTGCTTTTGAGAGCTTTTTGTTAAATGCTGCCAGCACACCCCTGTGTAGAGGGTACCTCAGAGGTTATCTTGTCTAATCTGACCAAGAATCCTCTCTACAATAGATAGCAAGTATTCAACAAATATCTACTTGAAGATCTCCAATGCAGAAGAATTTCTTCTGGAAGCCACCGATTCTACTTTTGGATAGCTCTAAGTGTTAAGAAGTTTTCCTTCACATCAAATTTAAATCTCCCTCTTTACAATTGTTACTCTTCCTTCTGAAAACAAGAACCCAGTGAATTCTTCTTCCACATGGTAGCCATTCAAATACTTTTGAGTATTATTATATCCTCTTGTTTTTTCAACTGATCATTGTGGGCATAACATTCTCTAATCCTACTATTCTTGCTGCTCTTTTCCAGTCATGCACCAGTTTGAGAATATCTTACCTAAAATATGGCACCAACAACTGTATATAGTACTTGGAATTTAGTCTGATCAGGACAGAAAACTACTGAGTTTATACCTCATTCATTTTAAGCATCTTTCTCTCTTTATATAGCCTAAGAGAGCCTTAGCTTTCTTGGTTACTATATTAAATTCAACAAGGTATTGAATTTGAAGGGCACTAAAATCCCCACGTTTTTAATGTATGAACCAATAACAAGTCCCTCTTCATACCTGTAAAGTTAATTTTTTGAATCCATGTTTACATTTATCTAGAACATTTTATTTTATTAGATTGGGACTATGATCCTTGTTTGTCTAGTTATTTTTTGACCCTGACTGCTTTTTATGTAGATATATCTCTGAGAATAATGTTAGATTCATATTTGATAGATGTGTCTACTCTGCTCTCATTTATATTATTGAAAAAAAACATTAAACAACCAACCCAGTACTAACAAATTATTCCTAGAGCGCTCCACTAGAAAGCACCTACCAAGTGACCATACATCTATTGATAACTACTCCATATCCTTTCATTCAACCAGTTCTACAAACATATAAATATATTATCATCTACACTATATTTTCCTATCTTGTTCACAAGCAAAGCACGAAAGAAAGTATATTTTGCAAAATCTCCTTCTGTCTACAATTATCTCTTGATCTACTTCTGATTTATTAAAAAAAGATTATATTAGTTTGGTAAGACCTGCTTTCATGAATGTTTGATGAATGAAGCCATGAATGCTTTTAGTAATCATAGTTTCCCTTTTGAAATATGTGCCAAATATATTTTAAATAATGTATTCTAGAACATTTCTATATTTATTAGAAATCAAGTTAACACTCAAGTTTACAGACACCATTTAATTCCATTTTTTAAAAAATTAAGACATTTGTTTTTCAGTTCTATGACACTTCTTTACTGTTTCCCAAGATTTTTCAATAATGACCAAGAAGAGCTCAATAAACATACCTGCCACTCCTTTTAAAACCTTAGTATAGAGTCTACCTGGTCCTGGTGACTTGAACTTTTTTTTTTTTAAACCCTTACCTTCTGTCTTGGAGTCAATACTGTGTATTGGCTCCAAGGCAGAAGAGTGGTAAGGGCTAGGCAATGGGGGTCAAGTGACTTGCCCAGGGTCACACAACTGGGAAGTGTCTGAGGTCAGATTTGAACCTAGGACCTCCCATCTCTAGGGCTGGCTCTCAATCCACTGAGCTACCCAGCTGCCCCCATGACTTGAACTTTTGAAGGCTCCTAGATGCTGCCTTCAATATCATCTTGATCTTACTATATCTTAGATCTCTATTGCTTGTTAGCAATTTTTGTCCCATCCTTCCCAGATCAAAGATTATTCTCAAAAGTAAAATGTAAGTTGAGCATCTCTACTGAATGTTTACCATATGTTTTCAGCCACAGCACATTCTGAGTATGAGTTGTTCTGGTTGTATTCTTATAATACTACAATAATCGTTTGCATTAATTTTCAGTTACCAGGCTTTGGCTTCATTTTGATACATGTATTTAAAAATCTGAGTGAGCTGATGAATTCCCTATTCTTCTTTGATCATTTTTGGCAGCTACTTTTTTTCTCCTTAAAAAAAAAAAACAATTTCTTCTCATATCTTCCAAATTTTATTTTGAATAGATCCCTTTCTATCTCAGGCAATGTCTAATGTGTATTAGAAATGATTAAGATTTTAAAGTTTGGTTTGGGATTTTTATTAGTGTTTAAAGAGGAGAATTTTCTATTATTTGGAAAATTACCAACACCAAATTCTACCACCATTTTGATAACTGAAGCAAAATTGTATTTTCCATGTCAACTTCTTCTTCAATAGATCTTATTAAATTTTCTCTTTCCTAATTTTTTAATTCTCTTTCAAAATATTCCAGTAATCTCTATCTCCATTCAGAGTAACCATATAATCTAATACATATAATCTAGCTACATCAGAATTTTATGTGTGTATATATGTACATATTTGTCTTGCATATCTGATATGCGTGCATATCACTAGGAAGGTATAGCCTGAAAAGTACATTTGGGGCATTTTTTGTTTGTTTGTTTTGAGCAGTGATTTCATTAAGGAAATGCTCTCTACCAATGAGGATTGAGAATTCTTCAGCAACTACCTTTTAGAGAGATGCCCCTGGGCAGGGAAAGGCTAAGTGACTTTCTCAGGGGTTACACAGCTAGTAGAGGCAGGTCTTGGACACAGGTCATCCTAACACCCAGGCTGACATTCTATCCATTAATCCCCACTTACCCACACAGGCAAATACCTCTAACCCATACTGGGCAAATCACTTAACCTCTCAGGGCCCCAGGCATCTCTCTAAAACGAAGTTGCAGACTCAGTTGTCAATCTGCATTGGTAGAGTTCATTTCTCACCAGGAACTCCCTATATATTAAAATAACGAGTTGCCTTTGAGTGATTAGCAAGCCTGATCTACTAAATCCCTATTGAGAAAATGTAAAAAATCAAAATGGAAATCCCAAGTCAGAAAGATTATAATTAAATTAGAGAGCTTGATAGAATCTCAAAGAAAAGCAACACGTTGTTCTAAACAATTTTCATCGAATTCACTTTCAGAAGTTTCAGAGTCGTTTACTATCACATTCGTTTCTACGTCGTCTTAGCCATCCGCAAGAACAAGTACAAGTACCCATTGGATTTACCGTCATTGGGCAGGACTCCATCTCCAAGATCTCAAATCCCAAGCTTTGCTTTGTGCTTATATTTCCTTTACTTTTCTTTCTTCCATTCTCTGTCCTGTTGAGCCTTTCTACCTTCATTGTGATATTCTGTTCCTTTCATTTTTCTTTCCCTTTTGGGAAGACGAAGGAGAGTCTGTAAAACTCCGGGAGAACTCAGACTGGCAGGGGTGGCAGTTTCCAAAAGGCAGGTTTCAGTTTCATAGGAAGAACTTTCTCACGGTGAGAACTATCCAGAAATGCCATGGAAAGCAGTGAGCACAGGAGGTGGCTAGGCAGACACAAGACACATGCAGATGATCCTAGGAGTAGCAGTAAAGATGGAGAATTAGAAAGGATCGTGGAAGTCATTTAGTCTACCTTCCTGTTTTAGAAATGCAGAAGTTGACACAATACAGAGGTTAATGATTTCCTTGAGTTCAAATAGTCAGGAACCAACAGATCTGGGTATTAAATCTATTTATTTTCTCTGACAGAATTATGGACAAGTTTCACACAGATATAGACAAGACCTGTTTGTAGAAGAGAGCCGTTCACCAAACAGGGTATTTCATTAAGTGCTTTCCAAGCTCTTTTCTCATTATGGATGATTACATCATTCTATAGTTCTTTGCATTTTTACACACACACACACACACACACACACACACACACACACATACATACACACACAGATGCATCTTAAAACATGATAAAGCATTAGTTAAAAGTTTCTCCCACTCATTGAGCCTCACAGTTCTCCACACTGGAAAAATAAAGTTTCCTTATAAAATATCTAAGTTGATAGACTCTTTTTTTTTGGTCATTATATGCATATATGTGTGTGAGTGTGTGTGTGTGTTATATCTCTATCTATCTATCTATCTATCTATCACATCTCATATTATATAATATTGTACATATATTACAAATATCATATATAATTTGACCAAATTTCACATAAAACAATCATCAGGTCTTAGTAATAGAAATCTGCCAATCAAAAAAAGTCAGCAAATGAGAAACGCACTCCGTAAACATTTGGGGAAAAAAATTACAGTTTTCTTCTTTTATTAAATTTTGACTAGACAAATGGCAAGTGGCTTGGCTTCAGAAAAGCTGCAAAGAGAGTGGAATTGGAGGCGATGTATTACAAAGATTATGATAACCTGTTTGAAATCTTTCCATCAACCAAATTTCCTCCACAAGCACACATTCTTCAACCTATTAATCTTAGGACACCCCCAGAATTTTGTACTGTAGTGATAGTAACAGCCACCAAACTCTAAGTGTGGGTGTTGGGTCCGAGTAAGAAACGAACATGAAACTACTGCCAAAAGCCATGGGATTGTCTGTGTGTGTGGGGGGAGAGAGTGGATCATTGGTTACTCAGAATAGTGAAGGCAAGACTATATCTCATAAACGATAAGGGCTGGAACTGTGATTTCATTTATTTGGGCAACTCTTAAATAAGGAAATTCTAATCTCTGTCAATGGAGTTTGTCACCTTTGTTTGCAATTTGGAACCTCAGAGAGCTGCTTAGAGCACTAGCAGGTTAAGTGATATCAGGCAGCTCATGACACCTTTGTTTGCCTCAATTTCCTCGACTGTGAAATGGGAAGAATAATAGCACTTTCTTCTCTGGATTGTTGTAAGTCTTAAATGAAATAATATTTGTAATGTGTTTAGCATGGTGTCTGGAACCTAGTAGCACTATATACATTTTAGTTCTCATTTCTCTCTGTCTCTGTTTATTTATTCAGCACCCCTGGGTGTGAGCTAGCTGGCCAAAGAGCTAGTCTCTGTCTAGATAACATGTCTAATATATATTCTGGCTGAGGAGACAGGACTTGTGGATAAAAAGGTAAGTAATAATATAGTGAAGCTTAAGACAGATGCTATGTTGGTGGCAAAGTCAATAAATATTCACAGGACCTGCAACATCAACCTTGATATACTTAAAAAACAAAAAACAAAAAACTGCTGTTAGAATTTATATCCTAAATGCATGGAGCTAATGTACATAAATTTCCCTGTTAATATAAATTTTTCTTCTTTTCCCCCGAATTGCATTTCAAGGCTTAGAGCACATGCCATGGCTTCATTCTGTCTATGCCTTATGGCACAGTGAAGTTTTAAAATGTTTAAAGGGTGAGAGAACAGCTTTTCTGACCCAGGAAAATCGCTCAGATAGGACATTCTTTGGATATGATGCAATCAGCTATCTATACCAACTGGGGAATTACTTTCACATATGTAGCTACCACTTTGCTTGCCTCAACTTAAAATATCAGAACCTGTCATCCAATATTTCTTAAATTTGATTTGGCTCGTTCCTTGGAAGAAGGGAATGCTTGCTATTTCTAAGAAAGATGGAAACCCTAGATAATATAAATGCAGACAGATAACCACAAAATAAAAGTTTACTTTTAAATGGCTATGTCTTGGGGGCAGCTAGGTGACTCAGTGGATAGAGAACCAAGACTAGAGATGGGAAGTCCTGGGTTCAAATTTAGCCTCCACACACTTCCTATCTCTGTGAATGTGAGCAAGTCACTTAACCCCCATTACCTTGCTCTTCTGCCTTAGAAACAATACCCAGTATTGATTCTAAGACAAAAGGTAAGGGTTTAAAAAAAAGTTATGTCTTATTAATTTATTCTAAAGTTCCATAAGAATAATACTCTGCGGAAGGGGAATAGACCTTTTGAAATATCATGAAAATTAGATAATAGATATGCAAAATGTATCAAGAAGTTTATTTTCCATCAAAACCAGTGAAAAAGGAATAACTAAAACAATGACTATCCTAATAGAATTCTACTAGCTATTGGGGCAATAAAAATAATATAGTCATATTTTAATAACTTCAAAAATAATTGATTTCTTTCTATATATTAGTCATTGTCCACTCAATATTTCAAGAATTTGGGATTTTTATTGGTTTGGGGACTCCATTTGCTTCTGTGATTTCATCTAAGGAGCTTCCTCCATCAAAGAAAATTATAAACTGACTGACACTGATAATCTTGGAGATTTGCCTGAAGCTCAAAGAGGTTAAGAGACCTGCCCAGGGTCTGTTTGTTGTTTGCTTATTTTCAGTCATGTCCAATTCTTTAAGACCCCATCTGGGTTTTCTTAGCAAAGATATTGGAGTAGTCTATCATGTTCTTTTCCAGCTCATTTTACAGATGAGGAAACGAAGGCAGAGTTAAATGACTTGCCCTAGGTCACACAGCTAATAAATAATTGAAGTTGAGTTTGAACTCAGTTGTTCCTGCCTCCAGGCCAGGTACTCCATCCACAGTGCTACCTACTAGCTCCTGCCCAGGGTCATGTAAATAATAAATGTTTAATAATAAATGTTAGAGGCAGGATTTGAAGTCAGGATTTCTTGATTCCAGAACTTTACTACTCTACATTGTTTAGTTTATTTTCTTTAAAAGGACCAAAATATTTTAAACATATTTTGTATGTCCAATTATGCTTTGCAATGTAATAATTAGTTATTTATATGAAAATTTAAAAGAACCTGAAGTATGCTGAAAACAACATATTTTGATTCCAAGGCAGATGAATGGTAACGGATTAGCAAAAGGGGTTAAGTGACTTGTTCAGGGTAACATAGCTCAGAAGTGTCTGAGGTCTTATTTTAACCCAGGACTTCCCATCTCTAGACCTATCCATCAATCTACCGAGCCACCTAGCTGGCCTCAGTCCTTGATTTCATACTTAAAATTTCTAAGAAGTAAAAATGCAATTTTATCAGTATCTAAATGAAAATACAATTATATTATTTGAGGTATTAAACAAAAGTGTATTCTGCATAATTCATAAACTTATTTATAACCTAATTAGGCAACGTCTAAGTTTATCATGGGGACTTCCATTACAATTTTGATATTCTAAGCAGCTATGTATTTAATTTGCTCCATCTTTCATTCTAGGCTTTGATTCTGTTGTGTAGGTCTGGTCATCTCAATTTCCCCCTCTGTTTCAGTCATTTAATTTCATTACAGTGTATATTTATTGAAGGCCTACTATGTGAAAGACACTGTGCTAAGTGATTTATGATACTCTGAAAATGCAATTGAGGAAAATTCTTTGTAAACAGAAACTAGAAACCTGAGATAATCATGAAAGGAAATGAATGTTATTTTTGAAATGGTTTTATTTGAAGCAAATATTTTGATATATTATGAATAGACATGACAAGGAGGCTACTTAACACAATGTGACAGTACATTAGCCTCAAAGTCAGAAAGACCTGGATTCAAATTCTGTCTCTATTATAAATTGACTGAAACTTTGGGCAAGTCAGGTAAATCTAAATACTTGTTCATTTTTTTTTTAGACTTTAATCAGCAGAGAAGTTACTAAACTAGATTAACTGAAGGAGTTTCCTCCTCACAGAGAACTCCAGGTTACCCCTCTCCTCTAATCAAAAGTGATCCCATATTTTATAATAGCACTATGGGCCAACAGGGTGTAGAATAGATAAGATGCTTATCTTTAGTTATTTGCTAACTTACTCCTTTGGTGAGCAGGAAATGACCAATTAAATCCCTTCCATTAATGCCACCATATTCTGCTGCTCTATCCCCTTGGCACTGTCAAATGCCCATTCTGTAACATAAGGACCAATGGCTTTTCCATGTGTCCTGCATCTGAATTTCACCATTTGGAGTGTGTTGCCCAACAACTAATAATTGTAATGATATCTAGTTCTTTAATGTTTGTAAAGCACTTTATAAATATTATCTCATTTAATCTCTCTCCCTCATAATGATGCTGGGAGGTAGGAGCTCCAGTGGTATTCCCATTTTATAAATAAAGACACTGGTGCAGGTGAGTGTAGGCATTAAATCAACATCTAATACTTCAAGTATTAATTTTTATAAAATTTATTATCTGACAAAATAGAACCATGTGACTATGTTTTTCTACCTGCTCAAAATGCTCACTCCATCAAAGCTGCCACAGTAAGGAAAGAGCTCTAGACAGGGAACTCCACTGAATTTATATCCTGTCTATGTCAGCATGTAACATCAGGAAGTGAGTAGAGTGCTGGGAATTGTAGTTTTTGCTGGGGATTATACTTTTTAGGGTAACAGATTCAAATTACACTATAGTCACACAGCTGGTAAGTGTTTGAGGCTGGATTTAAACTTGTCTTCCTACCTCTACTTCTAAGTCTAGTGCTCCATCCCCCGCGCCATCTTGTTCCCTAAAATATGAACTTCTTGACCACAGGAAGAACTTAGCTATTTAATTCCCCCACCCCCAATTTCTTAGTATAGTTCTGAGCTCATAGTAAGCACATCTTAAGTGCTTTTCTTTTCCATAGTTTCCATTTGATTCACTTAAGATGTGCTTATGATTAACATAGTAAGAAAACCTATGGTCCAACTCTCAATCCTATAAATTCATTCGTTTGTTGTATGCCCATTGGTAAGTTGCTTCTTGTGTCTAGGTCTATTTGCTCTTCTCTGTCCTGGAACTGAATGCAGGTAATCCTTAAAATTCCTCCCAGATATAACAATCTAAGTTTCTGTGGTTTTTTTGACTTTTCTTTATAGGGAATTTTAAGGGGAAGGGGTGAATGGGACAAAAGACAAAAGTGATAGGAAAAAGGAATGGAAAGTAATCTGGTTTTCTTTTTTTAATTTTAATTGCTTCAGAAGACCCTGATTCCAAAGCACACTGTGGAAACTGGTGTGTACTCAGGCAGGTAAAACAGACTTTCCCAAACCACACTTTGGCCACCATTAAAACAATTGGGAATGATGTCAACTTTTATATTGTACTCCGCAGGCTAACATGTCAGGAAGTTACAGCTGTAGCAGATAGGTTTGCATTAAGCTTCTCCAGTAGCACACTGGCTCCCAGCCAGCTGTGATGGAATGCCATGGAGCACTTGAAAGTGCATATTTTCCTTCCGGAAAATGAAGGGAAAAAATAGGATGAAATTATTTTAGTCTATCTTTGGAGCATGAAATGCTAGAGGAAGTTAATGTGTTTAAATCAGATATCAATGATAGTATTGATAAAGAGGGATTGTGGATTCTCAGGCAGAATGCCCAACTGTGTGGAGCTTTAGGCAAGTCACTTTGCCCTATTTATCAAATGAAGGAGCTGGACCCGAGAACTTCTAAATTCCCTTCCAATCTTCTGTTATGTTAGATGAATACATAGGTTATCTTGAATGATTTCTACTTCATCTGCATGATGTTTGATTGATTTTTAAAAAAAACAATTGGTAGTAGTGTTTCAATAAATGCAGATATACCCAATGATATCAGCACTTTTATTGATTGAATTTATAAATAACCTTAATGAAGATTGGCTATAAGTCCTCTGACTCCAAATTCAGCATTTCCTAATGCATTTCTTCATTACTTTCTGAATGACTAAAAAGTTTGTGGTTTTATTTCTATTAAAAAAAAACAGGGTAGAATCAACTTATTTAAATTATTTTAAGTCCTTTTTTGGAAACAGGTGGACACTGAAATTATTTTTAAGTGGTACTCTATAGTTTTGAGAAGTTAGTAAGATTGTTTGGCCATTCAAAGATAGCACTGTCTATCTGCAAATTGGCAGATTAGGTTTAAGCCTTCTTTATGTCAATATGTCAAGGGTTTCATTGATTTAGATACTCCCAGTGTGGGAACTCCTTCTATTGAGGAAGATTACAACTTAGCTATAATTTCTAGTCTTAGAGCTTTCACTTCTCCCCAAATCCTGCCTCTTCTTTTAAATTATCTCTTTTGATTGTACCACCTCCCTCCCAGTCATTCAGGCTTATAGCCTCAGTCATTTTTGATCCTTCTCTCTCCCTATCTACTCATATCTGATCAATTGCCAAATCCTGTAAGCTAGGTCTTTCATCTATCTTCTCCTTTCACTCACAGGCCCAGAGAGGTTAAATGCCTAATTCTTGGTCACACAGTCAGTGTCTCAGAAGTGGTATTTGAGTTCAGGTCTTCTTGACTCCAACTACAACCTTCCACTCCATAATGCCTCTCTTGCCATCTTTATATTTTTGTAAACAAATCCCCCAATTTCTTAGGTTATATATCTGTGCCAAAATGATAGATTCTTTTATTCAGTCTTTCAGTAATTTCTTAAGAAAGCTTCTTACTTTTTAAATAACTGTGTAAAAGGAATAAGGCTATTCTTAAGAGCTATCATAGATGGAGGGATGCACCTCTTATGAAGTACTCTTAACCTGAAGTCTCTGAAGTAAAAAAAAAATTTTTTTGATAACTATTTCCATGTGGTTGGTTTCTTTTGTAATTCTTTGTATTATATTATGCATTAAAATATTATTCTGAGAATGTATTCTTAGGGTTCTTCACTAGGTTTCCAAAGAATTCCATGACATGAACAAGGTTCAGAACCCCAGGTGTTGGGAAAATGGCCCCAGTGTCTACTGCTTATCTAATGTAACCAGTACAGGGCCATTACCCATGATGTGAGTGTCTTGGGCAGAAGGAAATTTTACTGCCCATCCACTCCATATTGTTTATGCCTGACCACAAAGACTAAGAGTCAGAGCTGGGAGCGATCTATGTTCTGATTTATTACTTGTCTGGGCATATCTTTTGGTAAGTTTGTATGATGGGAACCTAACATATTGCTGTTCATTCTGCAAATCTGCTCTGTTTGTAGTCACTATTCACACCATGTTGACAAATGAGTATACTGAATTCTAAACTCATAAAATCAATATGGTGATCTCAACAACCTGGGAATTGACAGTCTCCACTCAAGTACATCTCAAAATCATTTCGGCAAAGTTCTAGCACTAGGCACGCCTCACAAAAGACTTCTTGAAGGTTTGTAGTTTTATTTCTATTTAAAATAAAAAAAAACTTGTCAGAAAAAACTTCATTTAAACTATTATAAATCTTTTGGAAACAAGTAGACACTGAAATTATTTTTAAGTGGTACTCTATAATTCTCTGAAGTTAGGAAGATTCCATTTGGCCATTCAAAGATAGCACTGTCTATCTGCAAATTGGCAGATTTTTATACACAAGCCTTTACATTCCCCTTTTCCATTTACTGATGTGTCAAATTGGATCAGTAAAAAAGCCAGATAAGATTTTTTCAAGCTGCCAACATAAAGCAGACTCAAAAGTGACATCTCAAACCTAAAGCTATATTCTTCCCATTTAATCTTCACATTGCATCAATAATCATCCTCTGCAATGCTGATTCAAGGATCAGAATTTAGTCAGAAATTTTATGGATGATGCATGCAGCAGAGTACAAGGTAACCTGTTTCCCATTTGCTCTATAATTATGACAGCAGTAAAAAATAGATTTTGGTCTGCACATGAAGGAAGAGAGAAGAAAAGAACAACCAAAAATAGGTTTTAAAAAAGAAAGCAAAATCCCTTCTAAGCACAATTTTAAATCTTTCATATGTTCTTCTCCAAAGTTCAAAATTGGCTGTGACTATTCTCCATCCTCTGGGATTTATGGTCTGATTTAACTCCTTTGCTATCTTGTATCTTTTCTCTCTAGGCAACCTCATCCACTTCCATAGTTTTAAGTATCACTCTGATTTCTGTATCTTTACCCTCATTCTCTTCCCCGAATTCTACTTCCATGTCTCTCACAGCCTGTTGAATATTTTCACCTGGATGGTCCACTGAAATTTCAAACTCATGTCCCAAAATTGAACTCATTGTCTATTGACCCTGATATCTCTATTTCTTGTGGTGGAATCCCTCAGCATCATCTTTGAGTTCACTCCCTCCTTCATACCCGATATCTGATCAGTTTTCAAATCTTGCCACAGCAATTTCTTTAATCTTTTTTCTTTCTTTCCCCAATCCCATTATAAACACTGCTTTCTAGGTTCTCATTTCTTCTCATCTACACTTGATAACTTTTAATAGTCTCCCGATTAATCTTCAGTGTGCTAATCTATCCACTTTCCAATTTGTTCATTATGCCCAAATAAATTTCCCAGCTTACCAATAAGATTCCTCTACCAAATAAAAGTATTAACTCTTGATTCTTCCTATCAAAGTCCTCTAAAATATGACTTCCACCTATTTTTCTAATGTAAGATATTTAGAGGGAGGTAATTAGCACATCTTCATTCCTCCCACATCCTTTTGGTCCTTTTGATCTATGGCCTCAAGTAATCTTGCTCCTCAGATAAGGGTTCTTAAATCGTTACCTTTTGTCTTAGAATTGATGGTAAGTATGGTTTCCAAGGCAGAAGAGTGGTGTGAGCTAGGCAATTGGGATTAAGTGACTTGCCCAAGGTTACAGAGCAAGGAAGTATCTTAGTTCAGATTTGAACTCAGATCCTCCTGTCTCCTGATCTGGCAGGCTGTACTCTGAGCTACCAAGCTGCCCCCTTGCTTCCCAAATCTTGACCTTTCTTTTTTACAGATCAGGTGCATATCCTGATAGTTCCATTTTCTCAGGACTATGTGGTTTATTACTGCTGACTTTTCTCTAAGTCCATGTAGTTTCATACAACTTCCCTTTCTCTAGATCCATTCTTCTTTTCTATGGGTAACTTAATGAACTGACTTTTAAAGGTCACTCACTCTGAGGCATGGCCTATCATTTTTCATCCTATCAGTTGTTTCTTTTCTGATTCATTCAAAGGACCAATTTGCATCTCATAAAGAACTCACTTGTCATGGCCACACCTTTCATTGTTCCCTTTTTTGTTATAAGTTCCTGGGGTTGCAAGGAGCACTTACATTCACTTAAACTCCAGCTATTGCTCATCCTATAATCCATGTTCCAGTCAAATTGGAGTCCTCTCCATCTTGCCTTGTTCCCCAGCCCTCTTCTGTCTCTCTGCCATTGTTTATATTGACTATACCAGTAATTGGAGAAGGAAAGGCAAACCACTCCAGCAGAGTCTTTGCTAAGAAATCTCCAGAGACAGTAATGGCCCAAGGTGTTGGGAAGAGTAGGACATAACTAAATATACCTGCAATAGATTTCTCCTTATTTTTATCTATTGAAGTACTCTTTTCTACTTTCTCTGTGAAGCCTTCCATAACCACCCTCCCAAGTGAGAATAACCACTTCTTCCTTAAATGTTGATGTCCTTTTACTTAGATTCTCCTTTGTTGATCTTTTCCCCATTTCCCCTCACTTCAAGCCTTTAGATTTTAAAGCCCTTTGAGTTCAATGTTCACATTGTGTCTAGCTTTGTATTTCCTAACAACTGGTGCAATACATTACACACAATGGGCATGTAAAAAAATCTTTGTTGTAGGGGCAGCTGGGTGGCTTAGTGGATTGAGAGCCAGACTTAGAGATGGGAGGTTCTAGGTTCAAATTTGACCTCAGGCACTTCCTAGCTCTGTGACCCCCAGTGAGCCACTTGACCTCCATTGCCTAGCCCTTACCACTCTTCTGCCTTGGAACCAATACACAGTATTAATTCCAAGATGGAAGGCAAGGGTTTTATTAGAAAAAAATCTTTGTTGAATTAGGTGAAAAGTATCCCTCATATGAAATCAGCTATGTTATATATCCATGCAAACATATATAATCAAGGAAATTAGCTCCATTAAAAAAAGGATTCAAATAGGCATCAATCTTTCCCTTAATCTGTCTACACATTCACAATACAAAATCTTGTTTCTAAGAGGGCCTTCTCTCTCTTGCCCAGTTCCCATCACTATTGAAATCCTGTCTCTTTCAAGGCCCAGCACAGGTGTCTCCTCCTTTACCAAGCTTTCCCTGATATCCCTAGCAGATGTGATCTCTCCCTATTTGAATTTATTAAAGCATGTAATCTGACTCTTTCACTGGCCTTTATCATATTCAACTATGTCTTGCATTTGCTTGTGTGTGTGTGTGTGTGTGTGTGAGAGAGAGAGAGAGAGAGAGACTGAGAGAGACAGAGAGAGAGAGAGAGAGAGAGACAGAGACAGAGAAAGAAACAGAGAGAGAGAGAGAGAGAGAGAGAGAGAGAGAGAGAGAGAGAGAGAGAGAGATCGATCATTTCAGATATTCAATTGCAAGCTCTTTAGAGGTTCTGGCTGAATTGTCTAATGAGCTTTTCTGATTTCCGAAGGCACATGATGGGCTAATGTTCCTTGGAAGAGCACTTTGGATTTGTGACCTCTTGGTATGGATGCACACCAATTTAGCAAGAAGCATCATTTCTTTCCAATCCAAGAATGTTTCCTTCTCAGGGTCTTGGTTCTAACTTTCAAACTGGAACCCTCCAAACTGGAGTTATTCCACCAAAAAATTGTTTCACCACACCACTATTTTTATTCAGAGACTTGGAAGTGTGTCTCATTTCTTTAGCCAATCTTAAGATGTTTGTTATGTGACACCTTCCTTCATTCAATGGTCATTCAGTGGTCAATTCATTCAAAGCCCTATTATCTTCTCAAATTGATTAAGGACTTGTTCATATCTAGTTTACAGTTTTGATTGATTAGTTCAATCAAGGTGTCTGGCCCTTATGTGATTACATTAATAGGGCTGGGGATAGAGCCCCACCCTTTTACTTGCTAATTTATTTCCATAGGAAAGCCCTTTAGATCAGTGATGGTGTATAGCTTTACAGCAAGCATAATCCCCAGGTAATAGAAGAAAGGACATAATTAGTTGTGTTTTTAAAAATAATTTATATGCAAGGGACAGGTTAATCAAATGTTCTATTTTGGAATGATTATCCTGCTTTTTATTTCCAACTGTCTTCCCCCTCTCTTCAACCTTTCCCACATTCTTTGTGACACATGTCCCCTCAATCTATTTTTTAAAACTCCTCTTCCTAATTTGAACTCTTTCACACATATGCCCATTTTGATATATCCCAATATATGTGAAGCATTTGGAGTTCAAGTACAGACATGCAAAAATTCAATCCTTGAGGGCTTACTTGTTTCCATGTGAATGTGTACCTCTATGCATGGAGCAAGGAAACAAACAGAAGTAAAGAGGGAAAGAGATGAAGTGTGGACCAGGAGAAAGATTGTGGCAGGACTAGAGGTGAGGAGAGAAGGGGAAGAGAGAAGCTATCAAAGCTATCAAGGACCAAATATGTGTGTCTTGTCTCTCCCCCTTTTTTCTCTCTTTAACATTAGAGTCACAAAGATGTCACAGACTAATTCAGTTCTCCTTAGGATTGTGATCTTACTAAAGGAGGGTTTTCCCATGCTTTCACAAAACACACACACACACACACACACACACACACACACAAAATAGATGCTCAGTTACTATTTATATGATATCATCTGCTAGGGTCTTTGAAATTTCTGCTTTGCATTAAAGACAAAGAATTCTTCTCAGTGAATATGCTTTGAGGGTTTCCTGCCACAGGAACATAATTAACTCTTTACTGGCCTAACTAATTTCTGCATTTTAAAAAGTAGCCTGATAATGACAAAAGTGGAGCACTCAATCCACAGGGTAGCCATTAACTGCACTCAGTTATTGTACATTCTCAATTCAGACCACAATTACTGTCAGAGAATTGCACTGGAAGCTACTTCTTGTACGCAAACAGGAATACTATTCATTAAAGAGCACTTTCAATAAAATACAATCTATATTTTTTAATGAATATTTGAGAAAGAAAATACAATCTTGGGTTCAGAAACCTGCAATATGGTTATTATTCTTTTAATAACATAGCCTTCCTCATGTACATATACTGACATGTAGGAGAAGGAAGCAGAAATGAGATGGCTGGTGTAAGAGCTTTAACTCAGAAGAAATGAAAAAGCAGAGCTCACAGTAAACTAAGTCAATGTTAAATAAGGATTTCCTAGAACCACCTACAGCAGGCATAGCTTTTCTATGGGTTTTATTGAGGTCCCTGTGATAGTAGACTCTACTTAAACCTTTCATGCCCAGTTAAATATAGGAACATGGGGAATTTCAGACTAAAAAGAACCCAGGCACTCATCTTAAATTTGTTCCCTACTCCAGATATTTGCAACAGTCTCAACTCTTTCCCCACCAAATGCAGCATTTTTCTTTTAATAATTGCAATCATGATTTATTATTGAAATGTTGATTTAAGAAAAGAACTAGTTTCAGTCTTATAAAAATTAAAGTATAGGTGTATCTGTTTTTTAGGATTCTTTTTTTTAAATAAGAAAATCTATAATGATTTCCTCCAATGAACTTCAAAAATCTCCCCTGGGCTAAAAAGTCAATGATAAAAAAGCAATCCAATTTGTAATATTTTTAGTAGAAAATTATAGCTAGTAGATTTTTTTCCCCAATGCAACATGGGGTCTATATCTGGCCCAGCTTGTGACACTGGGATGTTCAGACTGGGAAATCTTAAGTAGATCTCTCTGAGCATTCTCATTTGCACCATATAGTGAAAGAAAATGGAAAGATACAATACACTATTCCTATATATTTTTTCTGAACACCAGTAGGAAATCCTAGGAACTCTGCTGTTTCCTGAAATCGTGAAAGAGCGTTTCCGGAATTGAATCTAATGGCTCAGAAATGAAAGAATGAAAAACTGATAAGAGTTAAGCTGTCCAAATTTAAGATAACCTTAGGACAGCTATACATTAAGTGAAGCTTCAATGAAAGAAACAAAGATGCTACAGAAACACCTAAAAAGTCAAAATAGGCACAAAAATCTGGAACATTCAAGTATATGAAATCCACATTCCTACTGAATGACACTGCCTTGCAGATACTGTGGATGTCCCTGTTGTTAAATATAAGCCACATTTCAACTCACAAGTAAAGCTCTTTGCAAGTTATTTTCTTCCTCCAATTCTTATTTGTTATTTCGAATTTCAGTTCAGACATTGAATAGGGTTTCTAAAGCCAAGTTGGAAAGCATAGGCCTTTATAATTCACAAATGAAATATTTGAATAGGGAGATTTAGAAAAAATTCCCCTTCCACATTTCCCAAATGTAGTTTTGTTTCCAACCTGGCAGAAAGAAAATGTTCCAATGGAAGATGCGGTGCTTACTTGAGTTGTGTGGTGCTGGTCATGCATGGAGTGAAATGTGTTAACCTTTAAACAATTTAGGAGTTGGTGCAGTTAATAGGTAGGACAGATAGTTACAAAGTCCTGATTAACTACAGAGTGGCTAGACATGTGAAAACTTGTATACAGCGAAGGAAAGAGACAGCAGCTATTATTTACCATCGTAGAAATACCAGGTACCCAGGCGGCTGCTGCTGCTGGGATTCTGAACTGCAACATTGCCCTCTTTTGGCCAAACAGCGTACGAGATACTGACTTCCCTCTAGCAGGTCTGCGGGACCCAGAAATTGTTCTCTTCCAAGAGCAAAAGCATAAAACAGAAATAAAGAGAGAAGGGATTTATCCTATATGCCACAAAGGTAGACACAATTAGTACAGAGTGGTTAGGGCTCCTACTTGGGAAGATAGAAAAGATTAAGAGCTGTGCTAATGAAAAAGCTCTAAATCCAAATCAGCCATTGCTGTCCAGGGACAGTATTTAAGTCGCTTCTTTAACCCCTTTCCTTCCCCTTTATTAGATTCATGGCATTTGTATTTCATGGACGCTGTTGAGAACTTGAAGTGTGAATTTAAAATAACACCCGCCACCACTACCACACACACGCAACAAAAACAACAACAACTGAAAAACAACAAGAGAATAACCCAAGACTCCAAATACACAGGGGGAGCCTTTCTTAGTGCCCTGTTCTCAGACTGCATCCTGGCCCTGGATAACTGACTAGAGAATTGGATCAACCAGAACCCACCCCGACATGACTCTGCTACAGCTGATCGCAGAGGGCGGAAGAAAGCTGGCTGATTACATAAGAAAAAGAAAGACCAAACTAAAGGAAAATGCAAGCCCTGGAAAGTCACTCGGCATGGATTGCTCTCATTGATACTACTGGTATCAACTCCATTCTTGAACAAAGTTCATGTTAAGATGCAGTCCCTTGTCTCACATCCTCGCTTTCTGTTTACAAGCTTTACCGGCTCTGATGCACATCATTGGTGTTTGTATTTAAAACAGAAGCAATCGGAAACCCGTAATTTAATAAAGTATGTAGAGGTCCTTTTAATGAACACTGTAAATAATGGTCATCATTGTTATTATTGCTGGTAGGCATTTTTTTTTTTGCACACTGGCTCAAATTCTTATCACCTATCTATCACCTGAATAGTTGCAACAGCCTAGTCCAGGCTTCAAGTCCCTCCTCTCTCCCGTCCATATAGTAGTCAAAATAATATTCTCCACCATGCCATTTTCTTCTCAAAAACCTTCAGTGGTTCACTCTTATCTCTGTGATAAAATACAAACTCCCCAGGTTAGCATTTAAAGCCCTTTACAATCTGTCTCTAACCTACCCTTTCAGCCTTATTGAACCTTAGTCTCTCTTATATACATTATGCTCCAGTCAAAGAGCTCTCCAAAATTCAGCACTTCATCTCCTGGCTCTATGCCTAGAATGTACTCATTTCTCACCTCTGGCTCAAAATCCCTATATCCATCCCTTCAAGGCACAGCTTCTGACATCTACAGGAAGCTTTGGCTTGTTGTCTTTGTTGTTAGCACTCTCCCTCATCTTCCAATTACAATGGATATGCTTATCTGTTTAGGGGCTATCTTCCCCCACCCCAGTAGAATATAAAACTATTTCAGGCAAGAGAATGCTTTTCGTTTTTATTTTTATACCCTTTGCAACTAATGCACTACCTTGTACACATAGGAAGGGCTTAATAAATGCTCCTTGGGTTGGATTAGATTATGCACATCTATTTGTTTCCATTGATAGGATGTAATGCAATCCAAACTCCTTGAAAGTAAAAATGATTTTTCTTTACTTTTCTTTCTAGTTCTTTTCTTTTTCTTTTTTCTTTTGATATTTATATCAAGAGCACTTAATATAGTGCCTGGCACATAGTAGGTACTTAATATATTTTGTTAATAGATTCATGTTGTCAGAGGAAGGAATGACAAATACACCAAATATTGTGCTAGTGCTAGCTCAATGACCAATAATAAATGAATCTTTGTCTTTAGAGGACTGACAGAAAAATATGGTAAAGCCTTACCTAGTCAGCCAATAAAGATTTATTAAATGCCTACTGTGTGCTAGTTCCCACACTAAACACTGGGTAACATAAGCAGTGTTAAGGAGGAACTGGGGGGTTGATATGATCAATATTAATAAAAGGATTATTTGTTCAGTGACCAGTGCAAAAACTGGCACATAATAGGTCCTCAATAAATTAAAATTGATTGAATGATAGAAAAAATATAGATCCATTGCATTTTGCATGCCAAACAAATATATTGGAGCACACACACATATGAACATACACACAGACATGCATATTGTTTATAGTGACTGACATAAAGCAAGTCCATAATCTCTCATTTCATTTTCTGAAATAGGATTATTTAACTTAAAAGGAATTTTGCTCATTCATATAACCACATTCTGGCAACCAGTAACTTGTTTTTGTTGGTGAAAATCTTCAAGTGAATGCATGGTTTCAGTGAAGAAGCAATTTTCATAGTTTCCATCCATTCAAAAGCAAAATATCAAACCGATTATACTATGATCCCTCCTACCTAGTGAATGTGGACTAACTAGGTTGTAGTTTTTATTTTGTTTTATTTTGCCTTTAAAATTGCTATTTTATACCAATAATTCATGTTACATAATTCCTTCTTTTCCATGACATGCTTTATAAGGAAGCAAGTTTTCTACTTTAGATGCCATTTCTCTTTATTGGATTCATTTTTTAACTCAGCTACTGTGGTCAAGGCATGGCTTTCACGATTCCTGTATTGATTCTGAAAACCCATCTTGGCCTCCTCAAAGGCCAAGGGGAATAGTGGGTTGAGTGGACAAAAGGAAGAAAAGTAATCCAATGTGGTTAATTTCCCAAACTACGCAAATGCCAATAGTAATATTCCTTTTATATCCCGCTCTGGTCAGATGTGGCCGAGGAGATAGAGTTCTGGACTTGAAGTTAGGAAGACCTGAGTTTGAAACCTACCCCAAGTGCATAACAGCTGTGATTCTGGATGAATGACCTCTCTGAGTCTTTCTTCATATGTAAAATATAGGAGTAGATTCACTAAATTCTTAAGTTTTTTCCAGTTGGGATTCTATGATCCTATGGTTTAAGCTTTTCCATTCAGTTGGACATACACTATTTATTACATGAATTATTAGTGTTGCATTTTAGCAAGGACATTGATAAGCTGAGCACTGTCTAAAAGAACATTTGGGATGGCAAACGTCCTCAAAATCATGCCTTACATATGCCATATATATGTCAAAGGAACTGAGGATGGTCAGCTTGGAGAAGAGACTTGGTAGGAGAGGACATAATAGAATATTGTAATTATTTGAAGGGTTCTCCTGAGAAAAGAAGAGATCCTATTTATCTTGCTTTGCCCCTAAGGACAGAAGTGAAGTAATTAGTAAGTTGCCAAGAGGTCAATTTAGATTTTATATAAAGGAGACAGTTAGGTGGCACAGTGGATAGAGTTCTGGATGTAAATTCAGCCTCACTCAGTAGCTGTGTGACCCTTGGTAAGTCATTTCACCTCTATTACATTAATCTACTAGAGAAGGAAATAGGAAGGAAAGTCTTCCAGTATCTTTTCCAAAAAAAACCCTTATGGAATCATAAAGAGTCAGAATGAGTAACTGATCAACAACAAGGAAAATTACAAAACTTGGGAATCAGTGCTGAGTTATATTGGCTGTTTGGATGAGGCAGTGAGTTCCCCTACCCTGAAAATGTTTAAGTAATGTCTGCTGTATTGAAGAGGGAATCTCTTTTTTTTTTTTTGTTTGGGTATGGTTTAGTAATACGTGTCCACAAATTTCCCTTCCAATTCTAATATTCTGTGATGCACTCATCAGATAATTATTAATCATAAAGGACTGTATAAGTTACTACTGGGGAGAGAAAGAATAATAATTAAATTTTATAAGCATTTGTTACGCACCTTTGTGCCAGCCACTGGGATAGGGAGTAGTGATGCAAAGTCATAAATGGAAATAGATCCTCAGGTCAAAGAAGTTACATTTTTAAAAATAATCATTTACATTTGAAAAGAGCATTACACTTTACACAGCACTTTTCCCACAACAGTTGTGTAAAGGAAAATGGCCATAATTTTATAGCTAATAACTAGCAGATTCAGAATTTGAACCCAGGTCTTTTGGCTTCAAGTACACTATATTTTTCTTAACGCCTGACATATGCTTTCTTGGCTTAATGGAACTTAGGAAGCTTAAGAAAGAATTGTCTGACATGATGTGATGGATTATCCATGAAAAATTAAATACATCCTATCCATTTCTGCTTCTATAGATGTGAAACAAAAATATCACCATCACTGGAGAATGTTTGAACCTGGACCTGCTTGTTTTCTAGCATCATTCTTTAATATGACAAATCAAGCTCTTTATTAATTCAATTTAAATGGTAATACAATAGAATTTACTAATTCATTTTTCCTCATTTGTCTGCCCCTCACCACACGAGCTATCAAAGCCACATATAGACCCGTCTCAGCCTCAGGAGGATTCTTGCCAAAAGCAAAGGAAAATAATCTTCCGAGAACAGCATCTCTGGAGCTCTTGTGAGTTCCACGGCAATTGCACGAGCTTGTCACTGAACACAAACATCTCTGCTAGGCAGGGCTCTGTGGCCAGTGTTATTCCCTTAAACACTATTTTCATTGGAATCCCCTTTGAACCTAAGGAATTTGCTTACTATTACCTGTCGAAGCATATGTCCTTGTACAAATTTCTCCTGACCAAAATATGCAAACTCTTATTATGTTAAAGAAGAGGTAGCTCCCTGTAGTCATATCTACCTTTCTGCATGAATGTATTCAGCGACCTTTGGGGCTAGCCAGAGAATCAGAGGAGTCACAGGGAGAGAGGATGTCATTTCCTTCAGGATAAAACAAGGAACAATTTAAACTTGCTGCTTCTTAGGGTGGAGTGGAGAGGAGATAGGGAGATCACCTTTTCCTCTGCACTCTGAGTGAGGAAATTTACAGAGACTAGAGTCCTAGGATAACTGGTATGACAGGCATTCTCACATAGAAATGATAATTCAGGCAAAATGCATGTGACATTTTCCGGCATGATGCTCAAGTTATAAATAATAATGGTTCCCAGCATATTTTTTCCTGGAGATATTTATTTTTAAACCCAAATGTTTCTAAAGGGTATTGCCACTGTCACTTAATCAGATGGCCAATCTGAAATGCTTGGACTAATAGCGATGCTAAAAAGGATTTCTTACTTTCTCGGGTATCAGTTGATTAGGTTTTCGGCTGGGACATCACGAAGATCCAGGACACCATGAAAAGTTGCTTTCCGAGGTCTCCTTCAGAATACTGTAGGGAACTTAAAAAGTCAAGTGGCAAAACTTTATTTATTAAGATTTATTTTCCCCAGCTCACTCTTACTAAATGCAGTTCACCTTAATTCAACAAATGTGTCAGACACCTAGTATATGCAAGCTGGGGATGCAGATGCAAAGTAAAACTAGTCACCATCTTAAAGAGCCTCATCTACTGGAAAAATGTGTAAAGCCTTTTTATATACATCTTACAATTTTAGCCTGACAAATAAATCCTGTGAAGTAGGTACTATAGGTTTTAATATTGTTCCCATTATATAGAAATGAAAATCGTGGCTCAGAGAAGATGAGCAATTTTGGGGGGAAAAGAGATTATACAGCTAGTAGCAGAGGAACAATATTAACCTCAGTCTGCCTGATACCATGTTCAGGGCTGCATGCCTTCTAGTTCATTGTTTTCTTTTTTTCTAAATTCTTCTATTTCCATTTGTTACCAAGAATACTTTTTTACTGGCTTTTAGATAATGTAGAGAGGAGCCATTGTTCTAATTTTTTTTTCCTGACTAAATAATAGTTTATTATAGGTGAATAAAACATGTGATTTAGGATGGTGAAGAACATATCAGGCTTGGAGCCAGGAGAGCCCTGGATTTGAATCCTGCCTCTGACACTACTGGTATGACCATTGATAAGCCACTTAGCCTCAATAAGCCTCAGGTCTCTTATGTATAAAATGGAGATAATGAGACCAGTGATATTCTAAATTCCTCCAATAGAGTATGAGCTACCTTGTCTATATCCCCTCACTTAACACAGTGCCTGGTACCCAGCAGGCACCTTGTGACAACCCAAAAACATCATGTATGCAATGTTTCATAAACCTTAAGCTACTTTTTTTCCAAAAAAGAAGCAAGATAGATGATCTTCCCATGCCTCCACCCTGCAGAGTCACCATATTGCTCCTCACTGGTCCTCTGCATGCTCTGTCATCTACCTTCAACCTGGCTCTTTAGCTTCTACTCTCTGACTTAGGTTCTCATTGGTGTTTCCCACATCTAATCTAAACATACTATTCTGACACTCTCCAGTCTTCCTCTGGACATCTTCACTCCACCCTCATTTCCTTTTCTTCCTTGGAGAATAATAATTAACCTAACACTACCATTCCTGGAGAAAACCTGCCAATCATTTATGATATGGCTTCACTTACCATCTTTGTGATTTTCCAGTCCATCGTTGTTGGTCATTTCTGTTGTGTTCAACTCCTTTGGGATTTTCTCAGCCAAAATACTGGAGGATTTGCCATTTCTTCCTCCAGCTCATTTTACAGATAAGAAAACTAAGGTAAATAAGTGACTTTCCCAGAGTCACACAGCTGGGAAATGTCTGAGGCTGATTTTGAATTCACATTTCCTGACCAGATCTTGTACTGTATCCATTGTGCCACCTAGCTGACCCTTTCCAGTCCATAACACTCACTTATGCATTTGGTTGTCTCTTGTTAGTCCCTTTAATATAAGCTTGAGAGAAACCTTGAGAGAAAAGACTGTTTTCTTTTTCTCCTTATATTCCTAATATGTATCCTAGTTCCCAGAACATAATAAATACAGAGTAAATTTTTTTTATTTAGATGTTCATTGCTGAGTTTCATTCATTCATTCATTCATTCATTCATTCATTCATTCATTCATTCATTCATTCATTAGGGTGGGCTAGTAGTAAAACCATATATGGTAAGAAACGATTTGTATGTATTTCCATGACTAAGACTTGGACTTTTGGATGCTTAATTGAATCAGAGCCCCAATAATTTCCATGCTCAGAATACAGGCAATCCATAACTTACAAGAGAGTTATGTTTTGAATGTTTGTCTGCAAGGGAGTTTGTAACTCAGAATACATTTCTCTGGGGTCACAATATTATAAATGGTTATTAGATTCCCAGACTATTAAAAAAAAGCCTTTTTTGCCATGATTTGCTGAATTGCTGTACATTTATAATGAAAGAATAATAGAAAACAAGCGTGTTTTAATACTAGTAATTACATGAAACAGAAAACAATAAAATTGAATAAGAAATCATTTTTAATTTCTCTTGAATGTTGGTGCTTGAAGAAAAGCAGGTTCAATTAGAAGAGGAAGAGGGTGTAGATGGAGGTTTTTGCAGAGATTCTGAAGGGTACTTCTGGGGGCTTTCAAGGGCTTTAGAGGCTGATGGTACTGGTCCTTGATTATGTCTAATTTCACTTCCAAAGTAATGAATATCCTTTTCTTTAATACAGTTGAATCACCAGAACTGCTTTTTGGTTTCTATAATTTAAGGAATACTTGTATTTCTGTAATTGGGAAAACAAGAATGGTGAACATGAACCCAAACAGGTTTGGTTGGAATGGCCTTTTGAGAGCTGTTTTGACTTTCTACAATTTGTGAATCCATATTAACATGGAATATTTTTAATATGTGGGAAAGTTATAGAAGTCAAAGATTTTAGGCCACTATTTCTCAAGACCATGTAGGAATTCCCTTGTAGAAATCCTTTTGTCAAATTTTCTGAGGAAATGTTTAGAATTGTACTTTAACAGGAGGTTATATTGATGTTTGGGTCTCAGATGTAAAGTGAGATAATGGATGCTATAGGCTGTTTTGCCAATTTTACAAAATAATTTGCCTTGTCTCATTTCCCTATCCAGTTTGAACCTTGGAACTTTTGTCTTTTTAAACTTTTCTTTTCTTTTTTAATTACTCATAGAAATAGTTTTTTTTAATAATAGTTTTCTGATATTTTGCAATTCAGATTCTCTCCCTCCCTACTTCTCTCTTGCCTCTATTCCTTAAGGAGGTAACTGGTCTATCATAGGTAATGCCAATGCTTTCATGTAATCCATATTTCCATATTCCCCATGCCATACTAAAAGACACATATCACACATACAATAAAAAACTAATGAAGGAAATAAAGTAAAAGATGGAATCCTTTGATATACAGTCAGATACCAATAGTTAAAAGCATTTTTTTGTTATCATGAGTCCCTTAGTGTTCTTGGACTTTGTTTTGCTAATAATCATTTAGTTCTTAATAGTTGATCTTCTTGCATTATTTCTGTTCTCTTGGTTCTACTCAAATTTTCAGGTGACCATTGGAAATTCTAATGTAATTTAAGTCTATATCTGCAGTTGACTATCTTATGTTAACTGGCAATAGGCAAAAGAAATATCAGTGAAATATTAAATCTGGACTGAAAGATGTAGCAAAATAATTGTGAAATAATATAATGCATATTCCTGAGTAGATATATTTTCTGTCCTTTCCTTACAGAGTTCTCAGGAGATAATTTCTTTGAATGCTCATGCTTTTATGTGGGGAGAGTTTGAGTCATCGCTGTTGACATCCCTACTGTTGTCTGCTCCCACAAGTCTCTGTTACTCAGTTTCCCATTCAATATCTCCATGCCTTTCTTGGCTTGCCATATCTTAACACCATTTGTTTATCTTGATCATTTCAATGCTTTCTTCATTCATATCCCTCACTTATGATCACAGGCTGAATTGTGTCTACCTTTTTCCTCTTTTTCTGTTATCCTCAAAATCCAATTACCTGTGCCCATATCTCAGGGGAATGAAAAGCATGACACCTTCTCGAATGACTGATTATGATCAGGGCTTAGGCAAACTTGGAAATATAGTTCTTTCAATTAGATATATCTCTAATATCTTGTACCTCTTTCTTCAGGCAAATAATGTCTTAAGCCTTAATTTCAGCAGTTCTGAAAAAAAGAAGATAGATTAGATTTCTGGGGGCCCCTTTCAGAAAGCTCCCAAAATTCTATGATCTGATGAATTGTGATATAATAGTTAGAACATTGGATTATTTATAATTAATATCAAACAAGTTTGAATAAGAAAGTCTGAGTAGAAGTCAAGCAGAGTGCTTGAAAGATCACTAGACATGGAGTCAGACTCTACCTGGGCTATAGTCCCAACTCTGATGATGACGTTGGGAAAATCTAACCTTATTGAGTTTCAGTTTTCTCATCTATAAAATGGGGATAATAATATTAACTTTATTAACCTTACCGGTTGATGCGAGAGGAGGGTTAGTTATATAGTATTTTACAAAAGTGATTTATTATGCTCTATCACCACTACCAGCAAATAAAGGTTGAAATCTTTTTTGTGCAAGGTTAGCAATGTCTCTTGCAATTATTCAAGATAACAATATTTTACATACTATCACTATACATTGTTAAAAAACATTTTTGTGTAAATGGAATGACACATGCCTATTTTTTTAATTTTTCCTGATAGATTTCATATATTCCCATGAGTATATATAGTTAGATATAGATAATGTAATATAAAATAGATAACATAATTATAAATATATAGTATAATTATTAGTATATTATTATATAATATATAATTAATATATAATTAGTCTATTCATATATAATTATTAATATATAATATAACTAAAGGTAATTATTCTATAATAGATAAATGTGGAAATATTTTAAAATATAGAAGTATTTTATTAAAATATCTAAATATAAGTTTGAATTAAATTATTTAAAATATATTATATTAAAATATAAATGTTAAATATGAATATATGCATTTATTTCTACATAAACACGTAGCATAAAATTACATATTTTATGAGACACTATATATAATATGTGTATATTAATAAAAGCATTTCTCATACACAAATTAAATACAAAAAACATGTAGCAATTTCTACTCTTAAGGAGCAAATTGTTTTTATGTTGTAAGCATTTTGAGGTTACCACATATTTTGATCTTTCTTTGAATTCTCCAGTACACAGTGCTGTGTACAGAGTAACCAATTACTAAATGGAAAGAATATTGTACGTATCAATAGCTTATGTCTTGAAATAAAACAATCCTTATTCTTGATTATTTTATATTAATGTTTTTGATAGCAATTAACACAGAATTGTCAGGTCTGTGGATTAGACAAGTTTCATAGCATGTAGTTTGATCTCTTGAAATCACAACAGAAGTGGTTGTACATTCTAAAATAATATCAAAATTGAATCGATATGTAACAAAAATGTGATTAATGTAGTCTTAATTCCCTGGTTTAAATATATCTTATTGTACCAATTAGCAATAGAAATAAGAGAGAATCAGAAATGAGTTGAGAATAGAGTGAGAGGAAGGGTAGAATTTTTTGGAGAGTTCAAAGAAAGTCAATATTTTCAATGAGGAGGAGAATTTAAAGCAGGGGTCTCAAAACTCAGAAAAGAACAACCTACCTAATTTTGGCTTCTTTGAACCCCTCTGATAGGAAGGGCTAGAATTCCCTTACTATTCTAATAGTTCATATTCTTGCCTTCAAACAAAATGTTTAACTAGTCCTAGGCCTAATTTTGGTTCATTAAATTAATTTGGAGGGCAGAAAAAGATTACACAAACTTCCAGTTAAATGTTTGGGTGCCCATTAACTTTGTAGTCCCCAAGGAATATTTCTTTAATTTAGCATTCTAAAAAATACTTAGGAAGTAATTTTAATTCATTTCTTCTTTCTCTGGTCTCCAGGAAAATTGATCACTTTTTCCTAGGTAAAAATAATAATAATAATTTTATTCTAGATAATAAACTATCATTTGGTTGAAAGTAGTCATTAATCTGAATCATTTTTCATTTTAAGGCTAAATTAATCTCTATCTTAATTTCTCATTACTTATGAAATTATTAATAATTCATATTTATTTAATAGCTTAAGATTACAAAGACTCTGAAGTGGCTAGACTCCTGGACTTTGACAGGAAAACTTGATTACAAATGTGACCTTAGACACTTACTAGCTATGCAGTCTTGGATGAACATTTAACTTTTATCTACCTCAGATTCCTAAATTGTAAAATAGGAATATTAGCATCTACCATTCAGGGTTGTTGTGAAGATCAAATGAGATGATATTTGTAAATGGTTTAGTTCAGTGCCTGGCACAAAATAAGCACTTAATATGTGCTTGTTCTCCCCCCCCCCTTATAATAACCCTATGAAATAGGCAGCAAGTTATGGTTTAATTTTACATATGATTAAACAAAGGTTCAGAACAATGAGGGGACATCTCATGGTATACATCTAATAGGTATTAGAACTAGAATTCTAACTATATACAATATACATTCAAGCCACATAATATTTGCATTCAACTATTAATTCTCCACTGGGAATATTTTCTAGGCTTTAAGTCAGGTTGGCTGCTGTGCTTAGAAATTTCATCAGCTTTTTTCCCCCTCACAAAATGTGGAGCCACAAACTAGACACAGCATTTCACCTAGCATGTGGAAAATTAATCTACCTGTCAGGATTAACCTTCACCTCCTTCCCACAACCATTTTACTCACACTCCTTCCTAAAGGATCAGGTCCAATGAAACTTGAATTTTATTTCAAAGCTTCTAATAAACCAAGTTATGCCTGGATCCAAGACTGGAGTCCAAAATAACCTTATCAGTATTGTCTCAGAGCCCAGCATTAACTTCCTTGCACTAGGAATATTACCTTGCTTACCCATAACTTTTTCTTCCCCATCCCCTTCTCCAATCAATGAGAGGAGGGTTTTGGAATTTGCTTGCATTGACCTTGATGGAAGTCTAAGATCATCCAGCCCATCTATTCAGCGTTTTCTAGTCATTCTGAAAAAAGCCCCCCCAAAACAAACAAAAAAAAGCTATTTGCTTTCATTCTTTTGGTAAGTAACTATTATTACTGAAATTAGTTTTGGTGAATATGAGTAGTAAATTTAATTAAAAAACAAACATGAAGAAAATATTAGAAGGTGTATTATAAGAATTTTTCCAGGTCATTTCAGAAAAGGGCTGAATGACCTGTTAAGTACTTCCAATTCATGATGGACAATTGTGTTCTGTAGAGCAACATTACCTTCAAAAATGCTTTTTGAATAAAAATGTAATGTGGTTGGTTGTGTAACTGAGATATGACTCAGAAGGAAATTTAATCTGCCCTTGATGTGCTCTTAAGGCATTTGGTGCTAGGGCATTCTGACTACGCTCCCTGCCTGCGGAATCCTCTGCTATCGAGGAAGTATCTGTTTCCTGTTGCATCCAACTAACATGCAAATGAAAAAATGCCTGTATTGAATAGGCTCTAAAATGATCCTCTGCTATCTTGTGAAGGCTACTACAGAGATACCTGCAAAATTTGTGGACGAGGAATCTGAGCAAATCATGCAACTCAAGAAGAACTTTTCTATTTTAAGTGAGAGAGCAACTAACAGAATCCTTCTGCAAGTGCCATCCATGGCTTTTGGTGGCATAAGTTAAGATATGTAGCTTAATATTTCATAGTAATATTCTGAGAATGTTTAAAAGGGAAGAATATGGGATTATTCCTGCTGCTTTATAGTAAAGGTATTTGTGTGCTTCATCATCCCTCCTATTAGACTCTACACTCTTCAAGGGCCAGGATTATGTTTATTTATCATTGTATAAGTTATTGTGGGAAAACAAAGGCTTCATATAAAAGGTACTCAGCAGATGTTTGTAGAATGAATGAATATTGAATTAAGAGATTTGTATGGTGGTGCTACAAATCATCTTCATTTTTAACTCCTCAAGATCTTTGATATTGCCAGAGAATAGGAAACATCTATTTGGCAAATCGTGGTTGTTTCTAGTTATGCAGATGAGTCATGTAGAGTATCTGATTTGATAGAACACTTTCTTGCAAAGAATGTCAGATTAAGTAGATAAAAAATGATCTTAAGGTAAAGAAGACTATGTTAAAAAATAATTTCATTGTGTTCCAGCCATCTCAATCTGGCTTAAGAATTCATTGAAACTGAGAAACAATTTGGAAGTCATTTTTCACATAAAATGTGGAATGTATGTGCCTATATGTGATAAAAATGTATTTGTAATTGTGTTCCGATAATTTGAAGGGTCATTATTATTCTTAATGTTTTGTTATATTCCTTTGATATCACATCTTCTGGAAATAAGCAATATTGTTGAGTTTTCATATGTACTGAAGTCATATACTAGATCAACTTAAACTTCCTTTTTTCAATGACATTAAGATCATCCTAACATTTTTTCATGTAATTTTGTATTCCAATCTTACCATAATAGTGTCCATACTAAATGCCTTCTATGCCAGTGGTCTACAAAACACAAGAGGTCCCCCAGAGTAAAGAACAATAAAATCAACATTTGTCAGATTTCCTCCCTGCCCCCAACAGTTGTAATGAAAGGGAGCTTATTTCAGTTAAGTTTCTTAAATATATCTATCATTTCTTGTGATCTATTATGTGGCAATTGTGAAAGCACTAATAAGTTCCTGGGCATGGACCAAGACGTTAGAAGTTCTGTTTCATTCCAACATGAAGGTACCATCCTGTGTCCTTAGAGATGCTCTCAGGACAAGAGGTGTGTTATCCTCATTCAGGAAGAAGTGAAAAGAAACAAAGTCTGGGGAATTTTTCAGTGCTTTTAATGATCCTCAACTTCTCCAAGAAATAAAGGTCTAATCTTTTTAACATTTCCATTTTCATGATAATGCTACATGGCTGTAAGTCATGGAATACCATAACATTTAAGAATTCAAGACTGTGAGTCACCTAAAGGCAATTGTGGGTGTGAGTAGCATGCAACAATAACCAGAGATGAATCATGCAGAAGTAGTATAAATGAGGTAATTACAAGAATGAATGGAAAAGGAGCTAATCATATATGGGGGGGGGGAGTATAACCGATAGTCCTCATACTTGCTGATGTCTTAAGAGATGATATGATGCCAAGGGATCTCTGGTTTTCATCACCAAAGTCCTTGGGATTGTCAAGTATTTAAACAACAGAAAAATAGCACTTAATAAATGGAAATAACAAAAGAAAATGCATCACCATGTGCTCTGTTTCTGCCCCCTAAGATCTTGAGACTTCCTGACCCACTATATACATTGTCTCACCCTTTTAGATGTGAACTCCTTGAAAGACAGGAATTTATAAACCAACTACTGTGTGCAAGCAACTAAAATCTCTAAGCAATTGAGAATACAAAGAAAAGTTCAAATGGTCCCTGCCTTCTAAGAGTTTACAGTCTAATGGGGTGGATGACAAGTAAAAATATATATACAAATGAGAAATATATGACAAGTTTGAGATAATCTTGGAGTGAAACACTAGTATTGAGGAAATTTTAGAAAGACTTCTTGTAGAAAATGGGATTTTAGTTGATATCTGAAGAAAATAAAGGGATCCAGAAATGGAGAGAATTCTTGATGTGAGAATGAAAATGCTTGGACTATGGGGAAGAGAGTCTAGTGTAAGAAACAGCATAGAAACACATGTTAGTATAATATAGAATACATTGATGGGAATAAAGTGTAAGAAGGTTGAAAAAGTAGGAGGGGAAAGTTTTGAAGGATTTTAAAGCACAATGTCTCTGGTTTCAAAACATCATGAGCAAAGAAATGTATATTATATGATAATATAAGTACAGCTGATATTATTTTACCTGCCTTCTTTGGGAGCAGGAAAGAGTGGGGAGGAATGGAATGGGAGAGAGTGGAGAGGAATGAGAGGGAGTGAGGAAAAGAATGAGAGAGATTTTTGGACATACCAATTTTGAGAATTTGGTTCTCTTGGGTAAGCATGCTTGTTAAAATGTATTACATATGTATAACATTATATGTATCATATTATTGTCATAACATATTATGTTATATATAAAAATAAAATTGAAATTATGCTTTAAACAAGAAATGAAAATAAAATGGGATTTTATATTTTTTGAGAGAATAGGTAGTTTGTTTTATAAGGTGAGACGAGCTCAGACGTGACCTCTAGATCAGCTTGACATTTTTTACTTATATTCCTGCACTTAGAGCAGTTATCTACTTATATAATATGTGCTTAATAAAATCTTTTAGTTCTTCATTCTTTCTTCCCTTCCTTCCCAACCTTCTAATACCTTTCTCTTTGTCTTCTCTCTTCACTGTCTGTCTGTCTAAGGACCACAAATATGTTGATATTTTGATGACATCCATCAGGAGGATTTATAGGAGGCCATGGATAAGACAGGAGGGATGATAGAGCATAAATATGATTTGTTTTTGAATTTTGGAAGGAGTTCCCTCAGTGATTAAGATAAGAGATATTTTGAGAAGCTAGTGCTAGATGAATATTCAAATGATCAACTCTCTTATCTGATTGATCTAGAAATTTTTTATAATGATATGAACTAAACACCATCCATTTCTCTTCATGATTGTGTGACTTGTGTCCACTTCGTCCTTTAAATTCATCATAGGAGATCCACTCAGCATATTGAGGTCCATGTTCCTTTTCTCCTGATATCCCAAGGAGCAGAGTCATCTGAGAAATTTGATACTGATTTTTTCCTTTCCAATGTCAAAATTATCTATTTTCTCTTCTCCAGTTGCTTCTCTCTATTATTTGATTATGATTATAACAGGGAAGCTAGGTTGCTTAGTGAATAGAAAGCCTATCTGTATGGTCTAATTAATTTCTCTTATTTTCTGCAATTGCTAATATTTCTAAAACTGTATCAAGTAGTAGTGGAGAGAGTAGACATCATTGCTTTAGTCCTAAATTGATTGGAAATGCTTCTAGTGTATCCTCAACTTTTATAAAGCTTGATTTTGGTTTTGGATAGATATTAGATAGGATTTTCAGTATAAATAAATGTTTGCCTTTGTTAAAGGCTTTTTCTGCATCTATTGAGATGTAGTTTTAAATGTTTATTGTATAATTATATTACTTATTTTTCTAGTGTTGAGTCTTGCCTCCTTGGTATATATGTAACTTAATTATAATGAATGATTTGAAAATGTTTTAATGATTTCTCTATTGTTATTTTATTGTTGTTTTTACCCCATAACTCTCTTTCTTCTTCTAGTTCTTCCCTTTTGTGCTGTGTTGATTTATTCATTAATTAGTATTGTATAGCTATATTTATTTACCTTCTGCATGTTTCTCTTGTCTTGGGTTTTAACAAAGCAAATAGTATATTTTTAAAAATATTATTTTATTTTCCCTCAATTACATAATTTAAAAAACATTGTTTTCTAAAGTTTGAGTTACAAATTCTTTCCTTTTCTTCTTCCCTCCTTTCCTTCTTCCCTGAGAAGGTAATCAATTTGATATAGATTTTACATACCAAAGCAAAAAAAATCTGCTAGCATATTTGAGGATAACTAACACACACACATAAAGTCAACAAAGAACCTACCTCTAATTTATAAATATGTTAAATACTTTCTTAGCCAACATAAAAGAAAAAATAAAGATTGTTAAATTATTTAATAAGTTGATTTAAAAAGTCCAACTAATATAAAACATAAGTAAAATTAAATAGCTAACCATTGCTAATGTAGTAAGGGGGGGGAGGTATAATTAAATTTCCTAATTAAGAAGTGTATAGTATCAATAAAAACTGGGAATTTCAAAACTGGATAAGTTTAATAAGAACTTCCGGAAAAAATATTCCAAATAGAAAATGGAGAAAATGAATAAGCAATCTGAAGTATTCTACCATAAACAATGGCTGTGGAAATTAATTCCTGGGTGATATCTCCTGAAAGTCTACTGCTTTCACGAAGGGAAGTTTTAACTCAACCATTGGGACAAGTAACATTCTTTTCCACATCTGCAGAGAGTTTGTTAAGATAATGGACTTATTTCTGCAACTATCCCAGGCATTAATTGGACAACCTTAAAACAGTATGATGGAGACAGGAAGATGGATGGAGACAGATGTTGCTTTTGTGTTTATATTGAAGTTCTACCAGCACAGAACAAACAATGTGTCTCTTCAGTCAAGTAGCTGAAAACATGATTTCTCTGGATATATCTTAGAAGATAATATAAGTAACTTTTGAAATGCTGAAAAAATATATGAAAAAATCACAAATTCATGTATTTAGAGCTGGAAGGAAACACAGGAGTTGTCTTTTCCAACTCCTTTATTTACATAGGAGGAAATTAAGGCTTAGACAGGTTACTTGTTCATAAATGAATAGAAATGCATCTAATTGAATTAAATCTTAAACGTCTAGAGTTATGACTGTAATCTAGAGTTTTCTCACACTTAAGTAGCTGGCAAAGATTCAATGACAATGAAAATTCATTGTCTTCAATTATCCCTAACCATTCATTATCATCCTTGATCTAGAATGTTGACATTAACAAGAGTTCTGGTCCTTAAAAGTCATGAGTTCCCACAATGGAGATCTGATTCAACACTAGTTGTGGAGTCAAAAGAATTTGGTACAAAACGTTCCTCTGATGCCAGCTTGTTGCCTATGTGACTATGGGCAAAATGCAACCTCTGTGGGCTTTGTGTTCTTCATCTGTAAAATGAGTGGATTGAATAAGATGGCCTCTGAGGTCACTTCCATTTCTAAATCTATGGCTCTATAAGCCCAGTCCCTGCTTCTAAACAGAAAGCTTTAAAAACAAAGAAAACCCAAAGGGATGCTGAGAAGGAAGCCAAGTCATAAATGAGGTTCCATAGTTAATGAACAATATTAAGGAATAATGATACATGAGAAGAGGCCATCTCCAAGTCACAAAGGTCGAGTCATATTACTTGCTTAGGAAACAAACCCTGAAAGGTGACTAGGCTGAAAATGAAAGAATGCTGCTCTGTGGCCTTTCATTGGCGACTGATTCTCTCATTTGTTTTGAGAACTGCTTCTTAATTAATAGATGAGCTTGATCTCCATTGTATCACTAATATTCCTTGGTTGTGTCCTGTTAGCACAGGCTTTCCCTGCATATGTTTGTGGCTTTTATGTTTCCTTCAAGAAAACTTACAAGGACATTCATTTAGCCAGTTAGTCATTCATCTCAGCAAGATGAAACCCTACTTACCATCAAGGCTCAGATCAATTAATTTGCAATACATACAAACATATGTTATGAATTTTGGGGGTGAGATAAAAAGCAGCTCCTCTTTCACAAGTCTTGAATAATTCAATAATTAAAAATTAAAATACAAATACTACCTTTATCTGGAATTTCCACTGAAGAAAAACACATTACCCCACAAGGCTATCCATTCTAATTTTGGCTAGTTCTAATTATTGTGCAGGCAGCTACAGTGGATAGAGTACCAGGCCTAGATTCTGGAAGACTTGTCTTCTTGTGTTCAAATATGGCCTCAGACACTTACTAGCTGTGTGGCTTTTGGCAAGTCACTTAACCTTGTTTGCTTCACTTTTTTCATTTGTAAAATGAGCTGGAGAAGGAAATAACAAGCCACTCGAGGATCTTTGCCAAGAAAACTCTAAATGGAGTTCTAGTCAGACATGACTGAAAACAACTAAAAATAATAATTATTTCCTTTACTACAATTCTTGCAGTGAATCTATAAGCTCAGCCTTGTGGGTTTACCTTCCAGTGATACACATCACAATTCATTCATAAATGTTCATCTAATGGAACCACTACCCATGTCTTCCCACAAATACTCTACAAGGGATACACACGTTATGTTCTGGATATTCCTTTCATTCTCTTGATAACATGTAGGCACACATGGAGAATATGAGAGGTCAACTACTTATCCCTTATTCGAGCTTTGTGACTAATATGACAAATATTCTGATGTATTATAAGCACCCTGTTACAATAATTAGGTCATTTTAAGTAGTAGGAGTGGGGTTTCGGGGGGCAAAATGACTCCCAACTTCCACTTGGCACCTTTCCCTATGGCTTTAGGAAGTTAATTTTATATGAAAAGTTCTGAGTTCAGTCACCCTTTCTGCAAGCTCCAAGTTAAGAAAATTCCTAAAATCTAAACAAAGACTGCTCTTTGGCTAGATTTGCATTTTTACATATCCCTGGTTAATCCCTGAACTTTTTGTGTTTGAGTAAAACTTCAGTTAATGGAAACATTTGGATAACAAAACAGCAGATTATATAATAATGCCTGTTGATAGGCAGGCACCAAGAAAGGAAGATGGGGGAAAAGCTGGCCTTTCTTTGTAGCTTTCTTCTGTCTAGGTCTTTTATGTACATAAAGCCAATGATGGTCCTTTATATCTTCTATTTGTTCTAATTTCAGATTAATATGCTTCGTATTTTTACTCCAAACTTTAGGGTAGATATTTCCCTTTTATACCAATTGTTAGGGATTGTGGGAGATGACAGCTTACTAGTATGCAGATGATACCACATCCCCTGTGAGCACTCCATCATCTTAGAAATGCATTCCTATAGTATCAATTAATAAAATCAATTACTTCTATACTCCACCAATGCCAGATTCTACAGAGGTACCCCTAAAATCTATGAAGATCCCGTGATAGACAAAATAAGATAGGTCAAGGGCAGAACACAGATGGGCTCTAGAAGCTTTGGAAGTATCTAACTCTCCCTGGATCCACTTGTCAAGCCCACTAGAAGCCTTCCCCACGTTCTATGGCTTCAGGAACCAAGCTAGGAAGAACAACTTCATAGTTTTGGGGTGGGCTCAGGGAGACACTAATGACTCAAGGCCATTTACAGGAGAAAAACACTAGACACTGAGGTCAAGCAGTCACTGAACTCCTGTGACAGGAAACCAACCTGGGAGCCAAGCAGCAAGGAGAAAGGAACCCAGAAAAAGTCTAAATCCAGGAAAAATCCTAGAGTCTTGGGGAAAATAGGGAGAACCCGGGTAGAGCCCAGCATAGAAGCATTCTTGCAGTCCCTCGAAGGAGGAGATGAGTTTGGACCACTATACTCAGGACCAGGAAGACATGCCTATGCCATTCAGTTGTGAAACTTAACCTAAACTCAATCCCCCATTCCTTCAACCTAGAAATTGAGGTGGAAGAGATGAACAAATCAAGGAAAAATTTTAATCTACCAAAAAATACCTATATGATCACATGCCCTATTACCTCTAGGATAAAATAGAAACTTCTCTTTTTAACTTTTAAATCTCTTCACAACATGATCCCAATCTGTTTTTCCAGATTTATTATTCATTGTTCCCCTTCCTGCACTCATATGATCTGGCCAAACAAGCCTCATTTCTATTTTCACACAAAGTACTCCATCTGTCATATTTATCCTGGCTATTGCCCATGCCTGGACTTCACTTCCTTTTCACATCCAACTAACAGAAGTTCACATTTCCTTTTAAGAAACACCTTACATGCCACCATGATCTTTCCCAAACAACCCAATGCTAGTGATTTCCCTTCCTATTTTGTATTCATTTGTATACATATGTATATGTGTGCATAGTTTTATACAGAGAGATATAGTATACACACACACACAGTAGACTTCATGAAGGTAGGGATTCTTTTATTCTTTTCACTTGTAGTACTAGTAGATAACGGCTTATATAAATGATATCCAATAGTCAATAAATGCTTATTGACTAAATGATGGATTATGAGTTCATCATGAAGTTCCTTTACCTGTTCATGATCTCCACCAATAAGTTGCAAGCTTTTCTATGGTGGTCTTTTTGCAAATACTTGCAAAATACTATTATAAGCACTACAATACACATTTACCAAAGGTTCCATGAAATTATGTTTATTGTTGCCTTTGAATGAACACTAAGATTTTTTTTTTCTGTCAGTTCTTACTTTTGTGCCTTCAGGGAGATGTTAACAACTATAACAGCAGCAGAAGCAACAACAATACATTTATATAGATTCCTTAAAATTTTCTAAGCCCTTTACATATGCTGTCTCATAAAATCTGGGCAGGTGGGTCAGTTTCCACTGTTATCCCCATTTTATAGATAAAACAACTAAAAGTAGGAGAAGTTAATTCATTTGTCCATTGTCATGAGCCTTCCTGAGTCCAGTTCTAGAACTGTATCCAAAATGCCTCTTAGAGCCATTTTTCTGTTTAGCTAAAAGTTCATTTTGTTTTCTGGTTTTATTTGTAGTAGAAATGCCAAAAGCTATATGATTCACTACTTCTAGTACCATGTCTACTTCTTAGTCATTGGGAAAATAATCTCACATTTACAGTTAAGTTAACGTTTCTAGATAATCTAAAAAACTGTGATGCTTAGAACCCTTTCTCACCATTATTGCAGAAGCAAGAAACCATGGTGACCTGAGGACTACTTTTTGCTTTTTTTTTTCAAATGAATTAATGTAATCAGTTTACTGTTTCTCTGTACTTGTATAAAGATCACCTTCAGATTTAAGACATGGTATATGTGCCAGTACTAGAAGACCATGCATGGCTAAACCTTGCTTATGCCTCTCTGACTTTGACTGTGAGAACTCAACACCACTTCACATGAAGCATCAGACAAGGATATCATGGAAGACTCTTTCCCTTCCATTAAAACTAAATTGGAAGGACAGCCAGGTGGCTCTGTGCAAACAGTGCCAAGCCTAGAGACAAGAGGTTCTGGGTTCAAAACTAACCTCAGATATTCTAACTTTATCTGACCCTGGCAAGTCACTCAACTCCAATTGTCTAGCCTTTACCTCTTGTCTGTCTTGGAATTAATACTCAGTATAATTTCTAAGACAGAAAGTAAGCGTTTATTAAATAAAAACAAAATCAAATTGGATGATTATTAGCAAATTGGATGATTATTGGCAATTCAGACTTCAAGAGTCAAAAGGAGAGTATAATCCTTTTCTACATTTTCCCAAATATTTGGAAGCAGTTGTTACATTCTCTCTTTGGTACTTTCTCTAGGTTAAAACATCTTCATTTGGAGGCAGTAGATAGAGCATTGGTCTGGAGTCAGGAATACCATACTCAGATTTGAATTCTGACACTTCCTAGCAGCTTGGCCACAGGGCATCTACTTGCCTCAGTTTCATTAATTGTAAAATGGGGATAATAATAATATCTACTGAGCTGGGTTGTTATGATGATGAAATGTGATCATATTTATTTTAAGTGCTTTGCCTGGGTCCTATGCCTAATTGGAAATACATAAATTCATATTCCCTTCTCTCGTTCTCAGTTTCTTCAACAAAGCTATGTGTGGCATGTTAGATACCCAGTTAGTGGCAGAGGCAGGTACTCATGCCCAGCTCTGAATTCCACTCTTCTGTATTAAATTGAATTCTCTAAAGTAATTACTTTTCTTTCCTTTCTAATCACTATCAAATATAAGAATATTCTTTTTAAATATCTGTCTCGCTTTTGATATTTATAAGTAAAACCATCTTCTTGATTCAGGGCTTCCTCTTTTCTAATGATAAATGTCCAACATGACAAGGAATAAAGAAAATTGAGACACACTGATACGGGCTGATAGCATGATATTTTATTCATTTAACAACCATTTATTTATTATTTACCATGGACAGAACATTTTTCTAGGCATTAGGACAGATACAAAGTTTAGAAAATATGAAGTGCTTGCCTTCATGATGCTCATAATATATCAGGGGCATATAGCCTACATACATGTATACACACGAATACATGTACATGTGTGTATATTATACATATGTATATGATTACATGTATGTATTCAATACTATACAATAGTTCTATAATGATACTATAATATTTGTTGGCACATAGTAGTTACTATATAACCCTTCCATTCTTTACTATAACCATGATTGATAAAATATAATGAGAACATGATTGAGGATAAACTTTATGTGTGGTCTTAGGAAGAAAAGGAGATTTCCAACTTGAAGGAGGAAAGAATCAAGGAAACTTCCATGGAGAAATAATATTAATTTGGGCCTTGAATGATCAGATTTCAAAAGGTAGAAATAGGCAGCTATGGCAGGCATAAAGAAATAATTACATGGAAATGGGAAAATGATAATTGGTTTTTAAATTTAAGTTTATTTATTTACTTGTTTGTTGCATTAAAATATACCCAGTTAACTCCCACCTTCTCCTTCCCTCCCCATACAAGAAGGCATCATTTGACAAAAAGATTCATGCATACTTACACTTATTTCTAATTCTCACCTCTTTCACTGGAGGTAAACATACACAAATCATTCTTCAAGCAATATTTCTGTGGTTCTGGAAAGCGTTCATTGCATAAGGTGTGATGAATAATTTGCTTTGGCTGGAGAATATTGATTAGTCCATTATTGAAGGCTCCAACTCCACAGGGCTGGTGAGCATGGCTCATTTTTCTGGGCATAAGATTTGAACTTGGGCCAAGAACTAATACATATTAAACACAAAGAGGATGAGAAGAAATTGAATATGTATCTGCCCCAATCCATTTTTCCATCATAAACATAAATCACAGTAGCATCCTCTGGAGCAAAAAGTAAACTCAGAAGACATTCCTTTGGTGTTCAGCTTCTGCCATGCTGGAAGTAGTCTCCATATTAGAAAAGCCAACCCCGTCTCCGTCTCTATGTAAGAGAGGAGGAGAAGAGTGAGAATAACATATTAGATTCACAGGATAGGGAGGAAGGGGAGCAGAATTCTAAGTCTAGTTCTAGGCAGTTGTGTTACTTGGGAAAATCACCTAACTTTTCTAAACCTGTTCTTTGACCTATAAATTTAACTTTCTTAGAAACTCTCTAAGTTTCCATCTAGTTTTACCATTCCATGTCCTACAGAATGGGAGCACTTGGTTCTCCTACCTTGCATGAAGACTTAGACCCATTAAGAAACCTGGTCATTGAAGCAGCTTCTCTACCCTGTACCCATCCCCCCAGAAGTATAGAATATTGTAAAAATATCTGAGGCTGAAACACAATAAAAATCTAGATTTAGAACTGTAACAAGGGAGGCATAATCCTTGATAGGCACAAAAGCCTTGACTATTACCACAAATAAGTTATTTCTCAATGTCAATACTGCATTTGGGTAAGATTTTACATATGAAAATCTTAATTCTTGAAAAGTGAAGGAAAATATGTCAATGTCAGGGCAGAATAATAAAATGGCTATTTAACAGCACCACACATGCCAATAAATCATAGGGAATCTCTCTTTCCCTCACTCTCTCTCCCTAGTGGGATAAACACGGTTTGTCACATTCAGAGAATATTGTATACTGTAGGAATAATCAGAACATATTGTTAGCTCCAATTTTCCATCATTTATTTTTCAGGGCCAAACAAAAGTGAGCCTCACTACATGGTTTAGTCATGGGTAGAAAGAGAATTAGCTATTTAATGTGAACTGCTCTTTGAGAAAAAAAAAGTGCCTCTCAGAGGTAGAAGGAAGGAAACGCTGCTTATATTAAGGGACAATTGTTCATTGTGCCTACTACTGCTACAGAAAAGCCCCCTTTTTATTGTTATTACTACATACTTTACATGATGCTGGTATTAAAAAATCAGGGTCCGATTAGCCTCCTTGTTTCCCCTGCAGCTGATCCAAGAGGTACTTTGAAAGAAAACAGAGCTCCCATAGACAAAGGCTGATTCTTCTTCTGTCTGACATGTCATGCCAACAAATGGTTTTGTGTGCACTGTCAGTGTCTTAATCAGTGTCACACCAGCCCCCTCCCCCAACACCTTCCCAGCTAAGAAATCTCCCCTCGCACTTAATCCTTCAACTTGTATATGTTGTAAAGACATTCAGATGAGACATGATAATACACATGATTTACATGTTTCTGTCATTGCTTAGATTTGTCACCCATCAAAATCACATAAGAATTTCTCTCTGGAAAGCTGTTAGGTTCTTTATTAAGTCTAAAAAAAGTTTGTCTTTTATCAGTATCTAAATTTTTGTTCCAGATTCTCTTTAATGATTTCATAAAACCAGTAAATAGAATTTTATGGTTATTGGTGTTAAAAATGTACATGGTTCCCACTGAGAAAAGCATGTAAATTATTCGTTTATCACTACATAGGGTGATTAAGAAGTGATATTTGAATATGTCATCAAAAGTCTATGTAATTATTGAGAGGAATCCAAGTTTACAATTCTTTGTCTGGTTTCTTTTTTCTACAGGATTTTTTTCATAAAAGATTATTTCATAATTAAACATCACAATATAAAGTGCGAATGTACATCACAATATATGGTACCAAACAGTGGGCACTAAGGAAAGGGAAGTTGAATGGTATCCCTCTAATTTTATTCATCTGTGCCTTCTAAGCAAGGTAAAATTAATCTCACTTCTTTCTATGAAGACAAGTAATGTGAAAGATATATGTAGTTAACTTCATAAAAGTCCCAATCTCTTGAGTACTTTTGTGTAATTAGCACAACAGAAGAAAGAAAAGAAACAACACTCCTATAATCAGGAGAAGATCACGTGGAAGATAAAAAAAAACAACATAATACCATTGATGGAGCTCTAGATTTTGAGGGAGGAGACTAAGGTTCAAATCCAGACTTGAACACTTAGTAGCTGTATTACCCAGAGCAGACCAATTAATGCCTCAGAGCTAAATTATAAAATAGGGATAATGAAATTGTACTTGCAGTATGCCTCATAGAATTGTAAGGAAGTATTGAAAACTTTAATGCATCTTACAAATGCGAATTGTGATGATTAAAGTGGAGAATACATGCCCAAAGGGCTTTAAATGACTACCTGCTCTTTGATCCAGGCAAACCACTGGTGGGTTTATACCTCAAAGAGATAATAAAGAAAAAATACTTGTACAAAAATATGTATAGCCTCACTTTTTGTGGTGGCAAAAAATAAGAAAATGAGGGGATGCTCTTTGGGGAATGGATGAACAAGTTGTGATATATGTTGCTGATGGAATATTATTGTTCTAAAAGAAATAATGAAGTGGAGAAATTCCATGGGAACTGGAACAACCTCCAGGAATTGATGCAGAGTGAGAGGAGCAGAACCAGGAGAACATTGTACACAGAGACTGACACACTGTGGTACAATCAAATGTAATAGACTTCTCTACTAGCAGCAATGCAATGATCCAGAACAATTCTGAGGGACTTATGAGAAAGATGCTATCCATATCCAGAGAAAGAACTGTGGGAGTAGAAAAACAAAAGAAAAACATTTCCTTGATCACATGGTTCGATGAGGAATATAATTGAGGATGTAGACTCTAAACAATCACTCTATTGCAAATATTAATAATATGGAAATGGGTCTTGATCAATAATACATGTAAAACCCAGTGGAATTGCTCATTGGCTATGGGAGGGGGTGGGAAAGAATATGAATCATGTAACCATGGAAGAAACATTCCAAATAAATAAATATTTTTTAAAAAGAAAAAAAGACAGAATACAAGGATATTAAGGGAAAGATTAAGACTAATTTAGGGCACAGGTCAGGTAATGGCAATGTTTTTGTACTTAAAATTTGCAAACTTGTGTGGTAAATTTTCTGGAGCTAATGTAACAAAATGTCAAAGTTACCAAGCTCAATGGTCATCTATTATTGAACAAGAACCCTTTTAATTATATCTTTAATAAGTGGGCATCTAGCATCTCAATGAAGACCTCCATGAGGAGGAAGCCAGTAACTCCTGAAAGGCTCATTCAGCTTTTGGATAGAATGACTTGCAAATTTATTTGAATGCGTTAAAATAAAAATAGTAAGTAAATAAGAAAATTATTAACATATATGCATTGACTCAGATTCCGCAGGTAATGGCACCTGCAATATAGGAAAAAGAAAACCAGTGGGAAGGATCAACAGTGAGAAGGGAACAAAGTGGTTCTAAGAGGAGAGACACTAATAACATCATAGGCTCAGTGTCTACATAGAAATAAAGAGAGTGGTGTTAATAAGCAAAGTTAGATGGTAATCTTAATGTAAAAAAGTAAATTTGATCTCATTGAGGAGCTTTATGGAATGAGGCATGCTTCTGAGACTGTGAAAGAGCATAATTGACTTAAAGGAGGACAATAGATAGGAGGAATACTATAGTATCACTGGAAACTGTAGGAAAACCTGGAGATAAAGAAATTTGTAGGAAAACAGCTGGGAGATTAGTGCCAAGAGAAACACAAGTGATGGTTGTTTGTTGTTCAATTGTTTCAGTTGGGTCTGACACATTATGACCCTCTTGGCAAAGATATGGGAGTGGTTTACTTGCCATTTCCTTCTCCAGCTCATTTTACAGATGAGAAAACTAGGCAAACAGGTTTAAGTGACTTGCCCAGAGTCACACAACTAGTGTCTGAATCTATATTTTAATTCACAAAGAAGAATCTTCCTGACTCCAAATTGTCTTCTTTTGGAAGCCCTTCAAAGCTTACTAGAGGTCCTTCCTAATATGTGATATTCAAAACTGAATGCCATGCTCCAAATGTGGCCTGATCATCCTATGAATAGTGGGACCATCATGTGTCCACCCAGCAATGAATGCTAGGTCTCTCCTACTATAGTGTTATTTTTCTTAGTTGGGTTATTATTGACTTTTTTGAGTTTTAATTTCCCTAAAATCACCAGATCCCTTTTCCCACTAACCTTTTGCTTTCTAACTACACCTCTCTCCACTCTGTGGCACTGACATTCTGAACTTGAGTGTATAACCTTCTAATATATATATTAGATGTAATGGTGGGTTTTAAAGTGTTGTGGCTAGGGGAACTGCATCCTCAGGGGTCCCTCCCTACTACTTGCTTCCTGGAGTGGGATTGGTCTTGAATGAACCAATCCTGTGCTAGGGAGGTGCCATGCCCCCTGCTTCCAGGCATGGGATTGGTGTATATAATGACCAATCTCTCCCCTAGGGGGAGACTTTGAATTGAACTTGATTAAAAGTTTAGGGAGTTAATGAATTTCAGCCAGGGGAAAACTCTGTTTTTTTCTTTAATAAAAATTTTTAAAAGTATCAAAAGGGTAGAGTTTTTCTTTTAGTATCTTCATTATATATCCTTATTAGATATGGCCCAATCTCTAGGCTTTTAGAATCTTTTTGGATCCTGTATTTTCATTTAACTTGTTAGTTGTCCTTCTAACCTCTGTGTCACTTTAAAATTAATAAATGTGCCCCTATCCACATAAAAATATTAAAAAGCACAGGGTCAAGCATAAATTCTGGGATAACACGAATAGAGACTTTTTTCTAACTTATTATTGAGCCATTGGGATAACTCTTTGTATTAGGAGAACTTAGAGCTAGTTTTCACTGAATCCAATTACTTTGTTTTATTTATTTTAAAGCTGAAGAAATAAAGGATAGGAGAATATAATGACTTGCCCAAGGTCATACATTGAATAAGTAGTAAGGCCAGTGTTCACACCTAGATTGTTTAATTCCAAATGAAGTTTTCTCTTTCATTCTTCCTCATTAAGTTTTCATGGCCTGACAAAAGAAAAGATAGCATTTATCAGAAAGATTCACTTTTCCTATATGTCAAAGGTGTGTAATACATCAAGCAATGTTTTCCAGTATGATTTTCAAAAGACAAATAATCATCCTCTACAAATGATAGCATAACATTAACCCTTAACTCACAAAGGTATTTCTGTAGGAGCCCAAAATAACCCAACCACTTGTGTTGCTTTTCAATAACCTAATTTAATAAGGGGATAGTTGTGTAGGAGAAAGAGAACTATTGGAGTCGTGGGGACTAGTTTGTTTCATAACTCTCTCACTTGCAGTTTGTATGATATTGGGCAAATTGCTTCTCTGACCTCAGTTTCCTCTTCTCTAAAATGAGAGGCTTGGGACAGATGGATTCTAATAACCCTTCTGACTCTAAGACTATAATTCTTGATTGAGGTCTTTGGCAAGTGTCTAAAATACTGATAGCCCAATGGGTAGATTAAGGAAGACTCTTCCAAGCTTTGGATGCCAAATAAGGGCAAGACAGAACTATCATTCAATTGTAAAAACCTACATTTACTTATTAACTGTGCTTATATTTTAGTCAAGATAATAATAGGAGTAATAACAATAACAGGGGTGACTTGGTTGTATAGTGGTTAGTGTGATGGGTCTGAAGTCAGGAAGACTCTTTTTCTTGAGTTCAAACCTAGCTTCAGACAATTGCTAGCTGTGTTAACCTGGGCAAAGCACTTAACACTGTTTGTCCCAGTTTCCTCATTTGTAAGATGAGCTGGAGAAGGAAATGGCAAACCAACACAGTATCTTTGCCAAGAAAACCCCAAATGGGGTCATGAAATGTCAGGCAGAACTGAACAATGACAACAATAATAACAATATCAACTAAAATTTTATAGTACTTTAAAGTTTGTACTACAAATTTATTATAACCCTATGAGGTAGGTACATTTGAAAACTGCAGGACTATGCCATCTTTGTAAAGAGGCATGCTCCAGTGGTGTCTGGCACAAAAACATGGTAGAACTCTGTGGGGCTGTGGAATGAGATGGGACTAGAGGCAAGGCCATGTGTGCTGGGAAAGTACCCTATTATTTCCTCAGATGCTGTGTCTGTGTCAGTGGAGACCTCAGAGTTTTGAACCACAAAGAATGAAAGAGAGGATTTAGAATTAAAAAACAATTTTTTTTCAGGTCAGGTTTCACAGGTTGACAGTTCGAACCATAAATTAATCTTGTAATGGTCCCTATAAAATGTCTGATTTTTTAAGTAGAATTAGTGGCAGAAATATTCAGTAAGATAAATCAGCTACACAACATGTCCCTAAGTAGCTGAATGATTTGACACCAATGGGGTCATTTAAAACTGTCCATTTAATTGCTGGGGAAACCAACTACAAAGAATTTAGTGTAATGTATTGGTGAGCTATTCTTTTTGCAAATGACTATTCAGGAAGATTGACTATTTCTAAAATGTACTCCTACTTTGAAAAATCAAAAGTCCTACTTTGATGCTTCATTATGGCATAAGGGTGACCATGAGTTCTCTAAGATTATGTGAGTTGAGTGCAAACTCCAGAGCATTGTACCAATCTGGAAATGTTCTGAGTACAGACCTCCCAAAAGAATGTCTCTCTGATGTCTTAGAACCACTCTCAAAACGTTCAAAATGGTACACCTTGTGAAACTAATTATCAAATGTGTCACTGCTGAATAGGTAGGCTGATAATATGATTAGCCAACGATGATGAATTTTTTAGGGAAACTCAAGGAAATGCCATGGAGGAATGACAATCTGCAATTATAAGTCAAGAATACTCACGTTGATGAAATTCCAATGCATAAAGTGCTAGCTTTGGGGTCAGGAGACCAAAGTCAAAACTTTTCTCTATCACTTCCCATCTTTATGACCTTGGGAAAAATCACTATGCTGCTATGGACCTCAGTTTCATACTCTGAAAAGTGAGGGTGTCAAATTAGATGGTCCCTAAGGTCTCTTCTAATTTAATTCTATGATCCTATAATCCTAAGAACACTGGGGTTTTCATTAGCATTGAGGACAAGACTTTTCTTCTGTTTTATTATATTTATTTATTTGTTTGTTTTTTAAACCCTTACCTTCCATCTTAGTGTCAATACTGTGTATTGGCTCCAAGGCAGAAGAGTGGTAAAGGCTAGGCAATGGGGGTCAAGTGACTTGCCCAGGATCACACAGCTGGGAAGTGGCTGAGGCCAGATTTTGTTTTATTATATTTAAAGGAGATGCATTCACTTTGTTTAAAGCTTAAACAAATTATATTTAAAGATACTATTTAGGATTGAAACTATTTTACTGTTGGATTTAGTTAAGAAAAGCTGGACTGTCAAAATGAAGAACATATTCAATGCATATATTATTTAGAAAGGATTATAGTTCATTGGGTTTTTAGCCATACTGATACCTGCCAAGGTGTGATTGATTATCAGTGGCACCATTTTAGGCTTGGAGTATCATTTACATAACAAAAGCATGTATTAGTCACAGAATTTTCCATTTTGCAGAAGCAAAGCTTTTAACTATCTTTCTTATGGAAAACTCTTATATCAGATTTTTTTGCCATTTTAAAATTATAGCTACTTCGAGTGAATTTTTGGATTATTATACTGACAATCTCAGTTTAGGTGAGTGCTTATATTTTGAGAAAGCTTAGTTAGAATTAGAAGGATTAGTATCCAATCTAAGATCATTTAAAAGCATAGTGTGATATGAACTGAAACGACCTCCAGGAAGTGATGCAGAGTAAGAGGAGCAGAACCAGGAGAACATTGTATGCAGAGACTGATACACTGTGGTACAATTGAAGGTGATGGACTTCTCTACTAGCTGCAATGCAATGATCTAGGATGATTCTGAGGAACTTATGAGAAAGAACTCTATCCACATACAGAGAAAGAACTGTGGGAGCAGAAACACAGAAGAAAAACAACTGCTTGATCACATGGGATGATGGGGATATGATTAGGTCTTGATCAACAATACATGTAAAACCCAGTGGAATTGCATGTCAGCTATGGGGGTGGGGTGGAGGAGGAGAGGGAAAGAACATCAATCATGTAACCATGGAAAATATTCTAAATGAACTAATTAAATAAAATTATTCAATTAAAAAAAGCATAATGTGTGCTATTCCCTAGAGTAGTTTCCTTCAGAGATGTCACCCTCTTTCACGTTTTAACATATCTCAGCTGATAATCATCATGTTTTCCCCAAAAGGTATCATAAATGTAAAGTTGAGAGGGACTTCAGAAGCTATTTAACTCTTTATTTTATAAATTTTGTAAAGTTATTTATATAAATATAAAAACTATTTTATAAATAAGGAAACTGAGGCATAGATTGATTTTCTGTTTTTAACCTAGGGTCATACAGGTTTTAAGTGTGAGGGGCAGTATTATATAACACTGTTTAGGGCACTTAACCTCCATGAGCCTCAATTCCCATTTTTAAGAACAAACAAAAACAACAAATTAGAATGTTGGACTAGAAATCGCTAAATGACTTTCAGCTCTACAACCTGTGAAATAAAGAATAACTCCCCAAATCCTAAATTCTTTCAAAATATTTCTCAGACTTGTCCACCACTATTCCCAGTCATCTGGACATTATTCCTCCTGCTTCTAGTCTCTTCCCACTTCAAACTAATCTTCTCACTATTTGTAGACCCCAATCTTCATCATATTATTAGCTCAATACAAAAGTAATGGCAAGACCTTTAAAGACATGGAACTCTTCATCTTCTCTCTGCACCAACTACTTGTCCTGACCAATTTCGCTCTAAAAAAGCTTCTCTGAAAAATCATTGTTGTCTGGAGGTGATCCTGAATTCTAGAATGTTTTGCTGACAGAACACATGTTGGGTTTTGTTCTGACTCCAGGCTATATGTCCAGGGTTATTTTATAATATACCCTTCACATATCCTAGGTTCCAACCAAACTGACTTCTGTTCCATTCTTTAAAACCATCTGTATATTTCCTATCTCTCTTCTCCATACTTGAAATGTTTCCTCTTTATCTCTGCTTCTTAGATTCTCATTCAAAGATTCCACTTTGAGAGATGAAAATTGAAAGAGGGAAGGACTTTTAAGAGTCTGAGATGAGGGAGTGTGTTCCAAACATGGGGGTCAGACAGAGCTAGAGATGAAATAGTCAGTTCAGGGACTGTAGATAGAAGAATTTGTCCAGAACATGGAGTGTATGTAAAGGAATTATATGAAATGTCTAGTAAAAACAGATTGTGAGTGGGATTATGAAGCATCTTAAATACCAAATTAATGAGTGTGTATTTTATCTTGAACCCTAAAAGGGAGCCTCTGGAAATTCTTGAGCAGAGGTAGGAAGATTATTTTAGAAACTGTGTAGGAAAGCATAGTAAAAAAAAAAAAAGAAAAAATTCTGAATTTCAAGACAAAGCTTTGGGTTCAAATCCCAGCACTGACATTTACTACCCATGTGACTTTGGGGAAAATCAGTTAAAGTCTTTGAGCCTCAGTTGCTCATTACTACTAGAACTGGGCTAAAAAAACTTCTGTAATTTCTCCCAGCTATAAATCTCTGATTCTAGGATGATACAGAACTCAGGAGGAAGAAATGGAGTATCCTACCTCAAATCTGGAGAAGAATAACTAATAGCTAATATTTACATAGAACTTATTAAGCACCAAGCACTTAGCAAATACATCATTTAATCCCCAGAATAACCTTTGTAAGTAAGTACTATTATTTTCCCCATTTTTTACAGATGAGGAAACTGAGGCAAAAGTGATTAAACAAAAAAAATTGAAAGACTTTTGTGAAGTAATGAAAAGTAGAATGAGCAGAACAAAGAGAACATTATACACAGTAACAGCAATAATTTATAATGATCAACTGAGAATGACAAGCATTATCAACAATGTAAAGAATCTAAGATAACCCCAAGTGACTCATGACATAAAAGACTGTATACCCCCATAGAAGGAACTGATGGAGTCTGAATGTAGATCAAGGCATGCCATTTTTCACTTCACCTCCTCCTTTAGTTTCTTCCCTAGTATAAGCAATGTTCCTTTTTTCACAACATAACAAACATGGAAGTACATATTACATGATAGCACATGCATAATAACCCTGTATCGTATTGCCTGCTGTGCCAGGAACAAGGGCACAGTGAGAAGGAGGGAGAGAACATGGATTATAAAATACCAGAAATCAATGATTAAAATTGTATCTATCTGTAATCTTGGAAAAATATTATGACCAAAAAAAGAGAATAAGTAACTTGCCCAGTCATACAGCTAGTAAGTGTCTAAGTTGGTTTGGAACTCAGATCTTTCTGATTCTACGACCAGCATTCTAGCCATCACACCACTTAGCTAATGAGGAATCAGCTGAGGAGAGAACTGTATAATTAAGGTACTGGCCATGCTTTTTCATGGAAGACAGGCCATTTTTTCTGTGCTTCTCTCATGGAAAGTATTCAACCCACTGGTAATGCTCAGGATATATGAACTGATGATGAGACTTTTGGGGAAAAACTTTCAGTTTCTGTTCTCTCCAGTAGTATGATGTGAATGAATGTTTCATAGGATTTATGACAGGAAGAGACCTTAGTGATCATCAAGTCCACCTTTCTCAGTGTCCAGGAGGGAAATGAGGCTCAGAGATGGAAATGACTTACCCAAAGTCTCACAGATGCATAGAAGTGAGGCTGGCCTTCAAACCAAGTCCTGTGACTGTGACTCCAAATCTGGAGCTCTTTCTACTCTATTAAAGTTCAGTCTTAAAATCGAGATTTGAAACATACTTGTGGAAATTACAGAAATCAAGGGTTTTTATCTTACTATAAATTTTGAAGTACTAGGCATAAAAAGGCAATCTGAAGGTAGTTTTGCTGACTTGGTTTTCATCACTGTCAGTACCTTATGTCTAATAGAGAAAAACTTTCCTTGGAAAGCAAAATAAAACTTCTTATATCTTAGGATAAATTATCTCAGTAGCACATCACTACATTTGGACAGGTTTTGTGGGAATATTAAATAGGCTTCTGATGGCAATAAATATATTTTCTCTCTTTTTTTGCTTTAGAAGAATTTTCACCTTTTTGATGACTATAACAAAGTGAAACTGTCACATTTTATTTTCCCTATATTCTAATTAGCCCAAGAAATAAAAAGAATTGGGTGTGAAGTTTATTAATTTATTGTATGATTTTTTTCTGCTATTCATGTTAAGTACCACTTTCTTCTTTGTCTCTATCTTTGACACTCTCATTGGCTCCAGAGATAGACAGCAATGTGTAATGGCAAGAGTCCTGACCTGGGAGTCACACACGTAGCTGTTGGTAACTTTTTCAACTCTTGAGCAAATTCTTCATTTCTAATTATGCCTTATTGAACCAAATTGCGCAATTCAAAATCCTTTCTCTGCATGATAGCTCTTCCTTACTTCAAGGCAATGATCATTCCTAACCCAACAAACATTTATTAGTCGCCTGCTACATATAAGGGACTGCACAAGGTTCCAGTGGAACAAAGATAAAAATGAAATAATTCCTGTCCTTAGGGAGCTGACATTGTATTGGGAAAAATAGAACATGGGAACAAGTACATTTCTGCATCATGTTCTAGAAGGAGAGAATGCTAACAACTGAGATGGCGTAAGGCTTCCTGTAGGAAATGGCACATAAGCTGAATCTTAAAGAAACCTACAGAATGTAATATTCCAGGAATATGGGGATAGGCAGATCTGAGAGAGACTGAAGATAACTTCAAGGAAGAATAAGTAGCCCAGTTTATCTACAATATGAGTATGTGATAGAGAAGAACATGAAATAAGCTTAGAAAAGTAGTTTGCAACTATATCTTGAAGGATATTAATTGTCAAAAAGAAGTGGATTATATCTTAAAGACAATAGGGAGCTACTAAGGTTTGTTGAACAAAGGAATGACAAGCTCCATACTCATCTTTGGGACAATTATTTGTTAGCTGTGTAGAGGAAAGATTAAAGAAGGCAAAAATTCCTAGAAGCTAAGATTTCTCCAAAGAAGCTTTTAATAGGACAAATAAGAGTTGATGTGGGCCTAAAGTTGGATAATAACTCAGTCAATAAAGTTGTAGAATCAAACATCTGATTGGACATGGTGGGTGAAAGAGAGGGAAGAGTCAATGATGACTGAGTTTTTGACCCTGATTGATTATTAAGATGGTGGTTCCATAAATAGATATCAGGAAGGTAGGAGAAAGTTGAGAGGGAAAAATGAAAAAAATCATGTTGCACAATTGAGATTGATGAGTTAGAATAACACAAAAGCGAAGCTAGAGAGTAGGCAGTATCAACTCCCTAGTGGTAGGGTGGCTAAACCATGATTCTCTTGGAACTAGAAAATGAGATAAGGAAGCCAGTAGGAATACATTATTATTTACCTACCAAGATTTTTCAAGAGATCCTAGGTCTGCAAAGGACCCAGGGAAGTCCTTTAATCTACCTTACTGCCTCTGTATAGTATCAAATAAATTAGTCCAGAGACATGGCTGCTTACCCTTTGATTCCAAATCTCTAAGAAATGAGGTGTTTGGAATCAGAAAATGACTTCATAATGACCTCTAAATTTACATATGAAACTTTTTAAAGACATTCAAGATTTTTGCACAAATTGAGTTTTAGAAACAAGTAGGATTTCAAATGGCAATACTCTTTCTGTTTTAGGATTTCAATTTGAAGGCACATTTAAACTACATAAGTAAAGAAAAATGTGCAGACAAAAAATGTGAATTCATCACTCTGGATTCTTATTTTTGAAAGAGTGAAACAGACCTTCTTTTCTTTGCCCACACTTGTCTTGTTGGCCCAAGATGTAGTTTTCCCACATGTGGTTTACTGAAACCAGCTTCACACAAGGCTTCTTTGCCTCCCAGTTTCACCCATTAAATTGGCCCAATATGTAGCTATCTAAATACTTTCTCTCTCCCATTTTCTCTTTTTCCTATTTTGGCTCATAGTTGACCAAATTACAACTTTTGAGCCACCTGTCACAGTTAAAAACTTTTATCAGGGATTCCCAGACCTATACCTATAATAGAAAATCATTCTTTCCCATGTCCTTGATAAATACTAAATCCCACTCTTAATATTAGAACAGGAAAAAAATGAGTAATAGCATACAGCTAGTTGAGCAAGACCACACTGGAGCCTAGGGAAATCCATATATCTCAAAAACTTCCTGTGAATGCCCTTGCTCTACTTCATATTCATTTCCCCATGCCTCTCTTGGCTTTTTCCAATTTTTCAGGATTCTTCTTTTCTTTTGAAAATGCTTTTAAGGAGAAAGAGGAGCTAAAAGTGACCTTGAAATTGTGAACCTGAATTATTAGAAGAGTGGCAGAACTCTATACATAAATATAGCTCCATGGAAAAGGGATTGTAATGAGAAGTAGGATGGGATTAATTATGTATTGTATTTTGGACAGATAGATTTTGAGATGCCTGCAGTGAATCTGGAGATGCCCAATAGGCATCTCTCTGATGATGTAGGGTCTCAGCCTAGGAGATATATTAGAAATGGATAGATAGATAGATCTGGGATTTACATTCTTAGATTGGGCCATTTAATCAATGACAGCTAATGAGATTGTCAAAGAAAAAAAAATCAGAAAGGCCCAGGTTAGAAAGTTAGAGAACACTAAAATTTAATGGGAATGAGGTGAATGACCATCCAGCAATAGAATTGAGAAATTTTCATAGGATCAGATGTCCAACAGTCTCATCTTATAATTGATGAAGCAGAGGCTTAAGATCACAAAGGCAATAGATATCAAAGGTGAGCCCTCTTACTCTAGAACCTTTCTAGTAAATCATACTAGATCCACTTGTCAGGAAGAATGAGAACCAGGAAGGAATAGCATGACAAAAACCCAAATAGAAGAAAGTATCTAGTACTAGTATTAAGAATATCCATAGAGTAGAGACATTAAGAAGGATGAGGACTCTGTATACCATTAGATTTAGGAATTAAAGTGTCATTGGTAATTTTGGAGGAAGTGATTTCAATTTAAAATTTCCAAAAGAAATTAGGGTGGTAGAGGGAGCAAAAAGAAAGAAAAGGTTATCATGAAGAGGGAATACAGATTTAATAAGGAAAAACTATAAGAAACAGGACTTATATGTAGAGAAAGTTCAGAATTCTGGATCATGGAAGAGCCAAGGGATGCCCAAGATAGATTTAGGACACATATCACATACCTTGAAGAGGCTGATGAAATGGGAGTGAGGATATATAAAGAGACATCTATATACATACTGAAGTCCCCAGGTATCAGGGTGGATGTTGAACCCAAAACTGAATTGCATAAGAAAGGATGGAAAACAACCTTAGGTTCAGTAGATAATTGTCATCAGAATCCATATAAGGCTATATATCTAGATTATGTAAACTTCAAAGAAGAAAATTTGCTTAGTGATAGAGGTGAAGGTAGAAGTGGTAAGGACAAGCACTTCCTTCTCCTGGAAAAGTAAGCCAGGTTGTAAGCAGAAAAGGTATATGCAGTGTTGTAGAAATATGGTCAGGGATGCAGAATAGTTAGTATCTTCTAGAAGGGATGTAGGTTTCCATGACCGAGATAACATGAGAAAATGGTTAAGGAATAGGTGAAATTGAACAGAACAGAGAGCACAATGGAGAGAGAAGGCTGAATAAGATAAAGACTTGGAATAGGAATTTGAGAGGTTGGCTACAAATGAAAGAGCAGGCATAAAGAGAAGAAGGTTTTCAAATACACAGTCCACATCCCTGGGCTCCAGGTTTGACAAGATGAAGACTTTGCCAGCCATAGAACAGGAATATAATACCATTTGAAGAGAAAGATTCCATTTTCAGGACCCTGTGGTGTTGGTTCTCTCTCTCTTACTAGAGAAGAAGGAAGATTTGATCCAATAGCAAAGGTTCTACTCATTGGTATAGTCCTGGTGGTAAAAAGTCTGGTGTCTGAGACTCTAGTCTTGGGCAGGGTCCCAGAGGCAAGCTCCTGGTATTTAAATTTTTAATCATTAAGGAAAATAGACTTATCCAAGGACTGAACTGAGTTTGGTCCAGCAGTGTCAGCTTTGCCTTAGACTCAGCTTGGAAGCAATGAAGCACTATAAGGCAGAGTAGAATATAAGGATATATAAGTATATATCCTTATATATATAAGGATATATAAGTGTAACCTAGTTAGGTTGTACTTGGGGGGGAAGATAGAACTTCCAAAGAACAGAGGGAAAGCTCTGAAAGTTCATTTATTCACAGACAAGGAAGACATGGTTGTGGATCTCTGAAGGTGCCTCTTTCAAGTGGCAATCACTTAACTTCTTTGTGTCCACTACTGTTTTGACTTTGGGGAGTTATTTGTGTCAGATAGCAGATGTTTAAAATATATTGTTTTACATCTCTCTTTTAGACTAATGCTTTCACAACCTTTTCAATCCATCCTTATATGACATTATTTCCAAATCCTTCATCATTCTGGCTGCTCTTTTGTGGACATACTATACTGCTTACTAATGACTTTCCTAAAAAATCAAACACAATATTATAGATAGATCTGATTAAGATAGAGTGCAATGAAAATCTTATTAACCTAGTCCTGGACTTTATGCCCCCTGAAATTCAGTCTTCAGCTTTATTAGTTTTTTTGTGTGTGTATGGCTACCTTATCACACCTGTTGATTCATTTTGATTTTGGACTCTACTAAAATTTTCAAATATTTTCCATCCATGCCTTGCATATTCTTCTTAAGAAACCAGTTCTTTGAAACATTGTATAATACTTTATATTTGTTTCTATTAAATATCACCTTATTTGTCTCAACCCAACTTTAATTAGCTATCAAGATTGTTTTGAATACAAGTTCTGTCTTAAAGCATGCTATTACTCCCAGTTTCCTGATATCTGCAAATCTGATTATTTTACATGAATTTTAAAGAGAGGGCCAAGCAAGAAGATATCAGGAGGGAATGCCACTACAGACCACCATTCAAGTTGGCATTGACTTATTAATAACTGGCTTTTCTAGTAGTTTTGAATTTTAATAAGACTATCTACCAGGATTTGTCCCTCCATCCTACGGTGTGAATTAGGCTATATTTTTTCCTAAAAGTGGAAAAAGCCATGCTTTATTGACCAGGAAGTGGAGCAAGGATCAAACAGTGCCTACCTTGACACAACTTGCTGGTGGCCCCTGACAGTGTTAAGATGTTTTTCTCGTCACTTAGAGATAACGAGGTTTTGGTTTTGGTGGATTCTTGAGCACCATATGAGTTACCACTCCTCTATTGCTGACAAGACTCATTTCTCTAGAGTTGAAAGGAGCCAGAATTACTTAAACTAAGATAATATATCCTTTCCATGTTAGGGATAGGTAAATCCCATTTTTAAACTATTTGGTGACATGAAAAGTATCTCATTTCCTCCCCATGTGAATCAGAACTAATAGGTAATAGTACAAGCCCCTGTCCCCAACAAGAATCCATCTGTTTTACCTCAATGAGATACTTTGGACAATACTACTTTTCTGAAATATAGCTGTAGCATTTTTCCAGTGGGGCAGCTAGATGGCTCAGAGGATAGTGTCAGAACTAGAGTCAGCCCAACTCATCTGGAGTTCAAATCTGGCTTCCAACCCTTACTAGACATATTAGCTGCATGACCCTGGGCAAGTCACTAAACTCTATTTCCCACAGTTCTTCATCTGAAAAATGAGCTAGAAAAGGAAATGGCAAACCATTCCAGTGTCTTTGCCAAGAAAGTACTAAATAGGATCATGAAGAATCTGACATGACTGAAAACCATTGAACAACAATTTTCAGGAATTCCCTATTCTACTAGTCTAGTAAATTTGTCGAAAAAATGAAGTTAGTCTGTCATAATGTTTTGGCTTTTAGGGAACATATTTATACACATCCCTTTAGCCATATGTTTTAGAATTTTGTCAGAAACTGAAGTCTAGTGCACTGACCAACAGTACTGAGACTCTATCTCTTTTGAAAGTTGACATCTTATCTTACAGCTTCTAGACTCATCCTACTTTTACACCATTTTCCCAACACACTGACTTTAAAGAACGATAGTCACATTTACTTGCTATTTCATTATGTTGAATGTTAGATTCAATTTAGGGAGGAGCTCATTGAGGATCCTCAGTTCCTCTCTTACTAGTTCCTTAATTATTTTAAGTTTCAGCTGCCTGTTAAACACATTTAGTCTATTGTTACCAATCTGAAGATCATTTCCCTTGGCAGATAAAATGGAAACAACATAATAACTGAATCTTTATCCTTTTCTCTGTTGTCTATTATCAATGTCCCATCAAAAATAGTGGCCAGATCTATTTTCTGATTCATATTTTGGCCTCAACAAACCTTCAAGAGTTTTTTTCTGTTATCTGTAGTATCATTACCAACTTTACCTCATTCTGAATGTTAGAACTCAGTGATATTATTGATATTTTTCTTATAAGACCATGCCGTATTTCTCCTTTTTAGGCTTTCTTTTTTTTCAATTACATGAAGAAACAATTTTTGACAATTTTTTCTGACATTTTGCAATTCAGATCTCTCCCTCCCTTTTCTTTCCGTCCTCTCCCTGAGGTGATAAATAATCTGATATAGGTTATACCAGTGCTTTCATGCAATCCATATTTCCATATTCCCCATGCTGTGACAGAAAACACATATCACACATACAATAAAAAAACTCATGAAGGAAATAAAGTGAGAGATGGCGTGCTTGGATCTGTAATCAGACTCCAACAGTTCCTTCTTTGTGTGCCACATTTTTCTATTCATGTGCCATTATTTGGTCTTTCTTCCATCTTCTATAGGAGTTTAAAAAAAAAACAAACCCAAAAGACTAAGCTGTTTGGTGAGCTCCTCAAACATCCACATCAATCTATGTTGACAATGCCTTTTTATCCTCATAAGGTTGTTCTGTTTTCTGTCTTCAGAATTTAATTCTTCAAAGTATCCTATAGTTCATACCTGACTTTCCTTATAGAATTTGCTATTCCTATTCTTTCTCTGAGACTTTTTTTTTGAAACTTGCTCTTCCCAAATGTAGGATATGTGTCTTATTTGGCCAACTTCCCTGTTTTCCATGCCAGATTCTTAGATGAAGTGATCATTTTCCCCAAGATTCTCATCATCTCTACTTTGACACTCAATTCATACGTGTTTGTTAAACTCAGGTCCAGAGCACCAGTTCCTCTTGTTGAAGAAAGTTTATCAGATGCTCTGGGAATTATTAGCCTTTTTAATCACTATATCATATTTCTGGGTTAGATTTGACATGTTTTCTGTGTGTCATCTTTTGGACCAAGAGGTCTGTACTCCATTTTGCTGACAATAAAACTTCTGTTTTGTCCTCTTCTGCTCTGCACCAAAATGTTTTCTATCATTCTCTTCCACACTAATCATCAGAAGCAGAGCATTCACCAGGTTTGCAAAGTTTCAGGAACCTGTTGTCACATTTCTAGTCTGTACACATCATGAAGACAACATGCTTCTCTTTTGTTAACATCACTGTGACAAATAGTTGTTTCAGTACATCTTAAGTGGGAGTCACTGACCACATGCCTTTTTCCACTAACAGGGTACCTGATACACATTAGGCACTTAATAAGCATTTATTGATTTGATTGACTCTTACTGGATGAATTCCTTCTTCATTCTTTAATATATTCATATCAAGATTTCTTGCAGTGCAAGGTACTGTTTCTTCCTAAGAATGTCCAGTTTCAACCTCTGTGTTTACTGGCCATTCTTCTTCCCTTCTGCCCCTTTATTAAATAGTACTACCTTCTGATTTCTTGGAACAGGACAGAGCTATTGTCTATCTCTTCAGATCCTTTTTCTTCTTATTCTTAAGTGTGTTTCCTATTCTTTCAAAGAATGCTTTAATCTGCAATTTGTGGTTACATATCAATTACCTGGCACCAGCAAGAAAACAAACATTATACACTTCATAATGGCCTATGCCCTCAAAACTTGCTGGAAGTGAAATCCTCTGTGCTGTGTCATTCATGTTAATAGCTCTCAAGAACTGGCCACAGTTTCCTCCTAAATAGCAATTATTCAGTACAAATATCTTGTCTCATTAGAGATCCTTACCCAGTTTTCCGGAAGCTGGTTGCTTTGTTTCATTTTAAACTGAAAAGGCTTGGAAAACCCAATAGGGTAAAAGTCTGCTTCAAATAATAACTGATTTCAAAACTACACTGATGAGAAGAACAAACACCTAAAAGATGCTATTAACAAATGATCGATTTGTTAGTAACACTGCTGGTTGAAATAACACGGCATTAAAGCAGCCTTATTCTTTAATTCTTCCTGAATTCATGTTCAGTTCTTCTCCTATAAAGCTTAAAACAAACATCAAGTATCCAAGTAGCATTAGGACAAATGGCAAGCCCAGGCCATTTCATTGAACATGTGTTCAGTCTTCTTCCCTGCCCCCCTGAGGCTTGCCCACCTCTAGATGATGAACTGCTAAATGCTGTGTTCACAAATGTCCATTAAATGGACGAAAAAGCAAAGAAATTTAATGAACAGAGGCTTCACCTTCACTGTTAGCCTTTTTAATATACATTTAAGCACATTTCAATAAGAAAAAAGCATGCAAAACCTGAGGGGGAGAAATGAACTTTGCGAGGCTATTTGTGTTCTCAGATATTTAACCCTTTGTTCAAGCTGTGCCCTTGAATTCCAGGTACTTGGACACCTCTTTTTTTCTGGATTATGCTGACACTAGCCTGAGTATCCACTTTCCTATTATCTTCTGAAATGTATAAATACAGCCAACTCTGTGTGGCACACACAATGTTGAAGTCAAGCTGGTCTTTGTTTGACATCCAGTTTGTCTGGCATCTGACATTAGCATTGCTAAGTACCTAATTGCTAAGTGCCTACCAATCCACATATTGTGCCACCACATCATTCACAGAGTTCAGCAGCCAATTTTTTCTTCTTCTTCTTTTTTTGGTAAAGGATAAAGGTGAGAAGTATTCTTTTTAGGATTCTGGGAAAAATAATGTCAGTTTGTTTTTATCTACATAAATAGTAATTTTACATATTTTAAAGTAGAAATGATTGTGTCCAGAGAGATATAAATTTTCAAATATTCAGTTGTTTTCTAAGAATGAAAGCTTATTCAACTATTGTCAAAGTTTACCATATAGGCATTGTGTTTGGTAGAGAGCATATTGGACTTGGAGTCAAGAGAGACCTTTATTTTACTATTTCTGTAACTATGGGAATATACCTTAGTGTTTCTGAGCCTCAGTTTCTCCATCTGTTGAACAGGAATAGAAAAGCAATCAGTTTTTACTTCAGTGGGTTGTTCTGGATTTCCAATGAGATAATACTTCAAAGTTTTAAAATTTTCAAAATAACAGCTATCATTAATTAAAGTCATAATAAATTTGTTAGATGTGTTTTTTAATGTTTGTTCAATTTCTGAATTGGTTTAAAAGCAGCCTTTCACAATTTGAAGTATCTGGACTAGAATAGATCTAAAGAAAGTTAATCAATATCCTAACATTTAGTTTTAAAAAAAACAAGTATGCATTGGGGAAAACTCTTCAATTACTTTAAAGCTAGAGCAATTAGTTAGTGCAGTGGATAGAACACCAGACTTGGAGTCAGGATAGATTTGAGTTCAAATCCAGGCTCAGAAACTTCCTAACTGTGCAGCTCTGGGCAAGTCACGTACCCCTATTTGCCTCAGTTTCCTCATCTGTAAAATGAGCTTGAGAAGGATACGGCAAGCTAATTCAGTATCTTTGCCAAGAAAATCTCAAAATGTGGTCCTAAAGAATGGGACACAACTGGACAATAATAGATTCAAAATATAGATTTTTATTAAGTTGATATTTGGTTTTAATATCAGTCATAGATAAATACAAAATGGACAAAAATGTGTAGGTGCAAATGATGTATTGTTGGTTATGCTTACTAAAGCATGACACTGATTCTCCAATTCATTTGTAAGGTACAAAAATGCTTTTTAAAATTCATCCAGTAAGTTTTCTTCTTCCATGGTGTCAATAAGCTATTCATAAACCAATCTATAGTTGGTGTATTATCATATTTTTAACAAATTAGTTCAAAACCTGTTAAAATTCTTTATTGAAATTTGAAACAATTTCATTTCCAAGTTTAAATATTCAGATCTGAAACTTTACATAGAAATTAAATATTTAATATTTATTTTATATATAAAACATTATATATAAATATAATATCAATAATTACTAATGAATATAATGTTTATAATAATATCTAAATATACATATTTAATGAAAAGTTAAATTTCCATTCTTAGCAAAATGTGACCTTTGCCTGATATCCAAGATATATATATATGGAACTAAAACAAATACGTAGCATCTAAAGCCATACAATGAGAGATAATTGGCTCAAAATACATGAACAAATGGTTACCAAAGGAAAATTACAAATCAAAATAGAATTAAAATATGAGTTAATGCTCCCAAATATTAAAAATAAAAGAAATTCCTATAGAAACAACTGAAGATTCACCTCATGTCCAGAAAATTGGTAGGTAATGAAAGATTGGCATAATAGATGTTGGAAGGGGTTTGGACAGGACAACTAAAATGTTGCTGATGAGGCTGTAGGTGGTTTCTTATCTTTTTCTGATAAGTATCTTGTTTTTCCTCTGTTTCGTTTCATGAATTGGAAGATTCAACTGAGTTTTAAAAAAATCCTTAGCTTCCATCTAATGAGCAATACTGTGTATTGATTCTGAGGCAGAAGAGCAGTAAGAACTAGGCAATGGAGGTAAAGTTATTTGGCCAGGGTCACACAGCTGGGAAGTGTCTAAGTCCAGATTTGAAATCAGGACCTCCCATCCCCAGATGTTGTTGTCAAACCCCACCTAGCTGCCCTCAACTAAATTTTTAAAAGTGAAAATCATGTAGAAGGATGTTTCAAATACTCAAATAGATTTAATCTCTTTGGAAGATCTACTTTCCAAGAAATGAATCAATCAAAAGGGATTTATTAAGCTCTTAATATATGTCAGACACTATTCTAAATTTCAGAGATACAGAGACAAAATAGTCTCTGCCTATAAAGAGTTTACATTTTGTTGAGGGAAACTATATATATACAAATAAATATATACAGATTATTTATAAAATAAATACAGGCAATTTATAAGGTAAGGAACTTGATTTTGGGGACATCACAAAAGGCTTGATAAAGGAAGAATTCTAAGAGGCAGAGATAAGGAAGAGGTGAATTCCAGTGATTAAAGCTAGTCACTACAATGCCATGAAGACTGAAAATGGCATATTGTGTGTCAGGAACAGCAAGAAGTCCAGTTGGACTAAATTTCAGAGTATGAGAAGGGAAATAATGTATAATAAGAAGAAAAGGTTTAACCAGGGGGATTATACTTGATCCTAAAGGTCATAAAGAGTTAATGGGGTTTTTCTAATATTAGAATGGCAGTGTTAGATCTTTACTTTAGAAAAATCACTTTACCTAAAAAGGTTGGAGAGGAGAGGGTTTTGAGGAAGAGGGAAAAATTAAGAGGCCATTTCAATAGTCCAGGTGAATTGGGTAATGGGAGTAGGGTGTAAATGAGTGAAGAAAAGTGGATGACAATGAGGTTGTGAACTTAAGTGACTAGGAGATGGTAGTGTGTGTGTGTGTGTGTGTGTGTGTGTGTGTATGTGTGTGTTTTGGTAAATATTTAACAACCAGCCCTCCTGGAAAATAACAGGCATATGACATACTTATGAGTTTATTAACTTTGCATTATTAACATTTTCTCCATTTTCATAAATCTAGGTAGTCATCAAAGCAATAAGTCAAGCTCTTATTTGTAGCATTTGTCGATTTCTTTTGTGTTCACTCAGAAAAATTTTAAACGGGCTCTTTAGAGCCTGTTTAAAGTAACTGCAATACACCACTAAATAGCAGTATGCTTGACATAATTTTTTTTTTTCTGAAAAAAGCTGAGTATGGAGGGAAACCTCAAGAGATCTGCAATGTAGAACATATTTCATCCATATTCTTTGAATGAAAAACAAGAGTAGAGGGTGAGGTTCTTTTTAATTGGCCCATGTCTCAGAGCTGAGGGCCAAATAAAAGGTGCCACAGCCAGATAATGGCAGAGGAGAGGGCAAGGTATGTTGTGCCAGGGAGGGAAGGGACTTTCCCAACAATTTCTTTAAAGATGGTACCTGTGTCACATTTGGATTATAACAGCCCTGAGAGACTGATTGCAGAGTGAAGTTGGAAGTTTATACCTTTAGAGAAGTCGAAGTAGAGGAATATGAGGTAATAAAAGGTGAAGGAAGGAGGTCTTGCAGTGCAGTAGACCAGAGCCAATACTGGTGATAACAGGGAGGATGAGAGGTAACCTACATTCCCACCTTTATATTCCTCATGAGATCAATGAAAAATTCCAAGTAATGTATTTAATTTTATTGTAGGAGAAGAACTGTGATAAGGGCAAGGTCACTGGATTTTTCCCCCAAGGCATAAACCTCTGAAAGTGGGGTACACACCTCCAAGTCAAGGCTGTTATTCTTGGGTTCTTATTGTTATGGTTTCCCTATATTAGGACCCTCCTTTTAGATAGTTGGGGACAATTAACTATGCCACAGTGACACAAGCTAGGCTCTGTGGGGATAAAGTTGTTACCTCTCTCAGTACCCAAATAAAGCACACAAAGGAATCATAGACCTCTCTCAATGAAACTGTGACCAGGGTAGTCTTTCCTTATCTCTACTTCTTTTCCAATTAAATTCACTGTCATTGTAAAAATTTGTACTCAAGAGTTCTGGGAAAAAGTACCTGGAAACATCATAGGGGTTATTAGAAGCAAAATTGTTCAAACAAAGATTATGGGAAACAATACATGATCATGTTCTCTTCCTTTTAAAGAAGTCTATTGTAATGAAAATGTTTCTAATGGTTTTTAGCCTAATTTTAAAAACTTTATCTTTAAAAAAAATCCCTGATATGTTCCATTCATTTGAAAATAAGATGAGCTATTTTCACCAATAATGATAGGGAATTAGAAAAGTTTTAGTATATATTTGATCATAATTCCCCTCCCAGGTCTTCTCCCAGGTATGGAGAAAGAGCAAGTCTTAAATCCAAATCCAGCCAGTCAACAAATATTTACTAAGTACTTTCTATGTGTCCAACAGTGCTAAATCCTAGAAAGACAAATATAAGCAGATAGTCCCACCACATGAGGAGCTTATATTCTAATTGGAAAGAGTGTGTAAAAGGATGCTAAAAGGGGTTAGGTTGTAGAAAGGGAGAAGATGGAATTAGTGGTAATGGAGAAGTTGAAAGGAGTACAGCCTGGTAAAAATAAAAAAGATGGCTAGCTTGAGCATCCTTCATAAATGGAAGTTTTGGGAGAAGTCCTTTACACTCCAACAAAGGCAGTGGGGCCCAAGAGCAAAGGGTTTTTATTCAAAGGATGAGTTTCCCAATGAAGTGATCCTACAGGAAGAAGAGATTTGTGGAGCATAATGGAGATGCCCAGAGGAATGTAGCCTCACAGGAAATAAAGAGATTATCGGTCTGGTCACCCTATTTAAGTAGAGGTGATAACATTTTGTCAAAGAGGACAGATAGAGCAAAAAGTCCAAATATGCAAATTTGAAATCATTTTCTTGAGAGAAGGGGTTTCTTCATTCTTTGTAATTGTATCCCCAACACCTGGCATGGAGCCTGGCACACGGTCCTTACTGATTGCCAATTGATTGGAGTGGGTAATTTACAGCTTTGTTAATAATTTTTCAAAGTCTTTCAACATTGCATTATTTCTGTTAAAGTCAGAGTTTGACTTTAGGCAAAGGAGTTATAACACTAAATGATTCCTAAAGATATTTATTTTTGAACCTTCAGCTATGTCTCTATGGTTTCTTCCAGTGAAAGGAATGAAAAGACTGGTAATATGCCAGACATAGAAAGAAAAAAAAAACATTACCCATCACTCATTCTCTGAATCAAAGGCCTCTCCATTGCTCAGTTACATTTGGAAACTCTGAGAATAGCTCCTAGTGATTCCATTGAAGTAAAATATAGTGGTTTGCTCCAAACTCCAAAGAAGAGACTAATATTATAGGAAACTAATGGTATCTAAATTTGTAGCTGTACTTCATGGAACTTGTAAAAATCAGCCATAGGGAGGAAATAGGCTTCTTTTGGCAAATATAGCCTCTTGAGCTGAGTGACATTTGGAGGCAAAGACAAATCTCATTACAAAAATGTCTCCAACCAAAGTGTGCATTGCTGAGAGACACTGCCATTGAAGATACATGGCAAAATATTGTCAAGAAAAATCACAGCTTCCAAGTCTGCAAGAGGATTGTTTTATTTAGATGTGTATAAAATATTAGTCTGATGTTGCTTGGTTCTTGTATTTAATTACAAAAACTAACTCTCTCCTTTCATTTAAGACCTTTTTTATCTTAGGCAAAGAAAGGAAGAATGATGAGAGGAGAGGATAAAATACCTATTATCATTACACAAGGAAATACTTGGGAGTTTGTAGCTCCATTTTTGTTCGTTCCCTTTAAATGGTATGCTATAATGGATATTACACATGGAAAAGAGGGTTTGAATTTGCCTCTAATACTTATGGTTTGCAATGCAACCAAAATTAGAATAGAAGCAAGAAACTGGGAAAATTGTAAAAAAATTCTCTGGCAAAGGTCTAATTTCTCAAATATACAAAGACCTAAGTCAAATTTATAAGAAATCAAATTATCCCCCAATTGACAAATGGTCAAGGGATATGAATAGGAAGTTTTCAGAAGAAGAAATCAAAACTATTAATGATCCCATAAAAAATGTTCTAAATCTTTCTGATTAGAGATATGTAAATTAAAATACCTCTGAGGTACCACCTTATACCTAGGAGTTTGGTCAATATAACAGTAAAAGAAAATAATAAATATTGGAGGGGATGTGGTGAAATTGCTGGTGGAATTGTGAATTGATCCAACCAATCTGGGAGGCATTTGGAATTATACTCAAAGGACTTTAAAAGAATTCATGTCCTTTGATCCAGCAATACTACTACTAAGTTTGTATTCCAAAGAGATTTTTTTTTAAATGGGAAAGATTCTGTTTGTTCAAAAATATTTGTGGCTGCACTTTTTGTGGTGGCAAAAATTTTGAAAATGGTGGGTTCTCCATTGGGGAATGGCTGAACAAATTGTGGTACATGATGGTGATGGAATACTATTGTGCTATAAGAAATGATGAACTGCTTGATATCTATAAGGAATGGGAAGACCTACACAAACTGATGTGGAATGAAATAAGCAGAACCAGGAGAATAGTATACACAGTAACTGAAACATTGTGGGATGATCAGATGTAACTGCCTTTGCTACTAAAAGAATGCAATGATCTAGGATAATTCTGAGGAACTTATAAGAAAGAATGGAAAGTATGTAGGAGTAGAAATCCAGAAGAATACATATGATTTATCATTTGTTTACATGGGTATAGAATTTTGGGTTTTGGTTTTAAAAATTATTTCAAAAATGAATAATATGGAAATAAGTTTTGAGTGGTAATACATGTATAACCTAGTGAAATTGCTTGTCAGGTCTGGGAGAGGGGAGGGAGGAGGGAGGGATTAAACAAAAATCATGTTACCATGGAAAAAATTAAAAAATAAAATAAATCTTAAAAATGAAAAAAAAAAACCAAACATGTTTTGGCTATGAGCAAGCCACTTACTCCAAGGTTCAGAGACCCACCTTGGGGGCAATAGTAGGAGTATTCAATTTGGAGTAAAAGTGACTAATTTTGGCTTGAGATGAGAATTCAGATTGTCAAGTAATAGAAATGAGATAGGATGGGAGTGAGCCTAGAATAATGATTTCCTTGGCATAGGGAATTTCCAGATGTGAAAACTTCTTCAAAGGCAGGTTGGCGCCTATTCAACAACTATAGTCTAGAGTACAGAGAGATAAATAGTGCCTAGTCGCTATATGTGACAGGGGTAAATCTTGAGCTTAGGTCATCCTGGCTCCTAAGCCAGTCTTCTATGCACCATATTAAACTCTCTTTCGTTGGAAGAGAAGTCTAAAATAATTGGACCTGGATTATAAGATATATAACATTATATTATAATAATATAATGGATAGAAGACTCAAATATTGAGCTAAGATATTATTCTGTGAACAATAGGGAATCATTCAGATTGTGGATCAGCATAGCCAGAGGACCAACATTGTGTTTTAAGATAAATCTGGTCACAGTATGGGAGACAGAGCATACACTGAAAATACAGAAATCGGTTAGGAATTTACTTCTGTAGTCCAGGAATAAGGTAACATGGTGGCAATAAGAATAAAAAGAAAGAGACTAATGCAAAAGACATTGTGATGGAAGAATAACAAGGATTTAGTAAATCAATGGGTATAGTAGATTAAAAAGAAGTATCCATGATTAATCTGAGGTTTTGAAAATCTATTCCTGGGAGAATGCTATTGCCAGTAAGAAAAAGTGAAAAACCAAGAGGAGGAGGTATTTTGTGGTTAGTGATAGGAAAAATAATGATTAATTTTTGAGATGATATTTGTTTATAAATATGAAACCAAGAATAAAAGTTAGGAGAAAGATTGCAGCTAGAGACAAATATTAGGAGTGGAGGAGAAAGCCAATAGATTCAACACCAAAATCACTTATTAAACATCTGTTATGTTTAGGGGATGAAGTTACAAAATGAAAAAAAAAAATCCTTCCCTCAAAGCACTTAGAGGCTAGGACAATATCAGAGATCAGAGGGTCAAGGACAAAACTAGTTTCATAAAGATATAGGCAAGAGAAATCAGAGCCTAGTTAATTCCCATCTTTCCTTAGAGTTGAAACAACTTTTAAATCAATTTCTAAATTGGTTGCTTAAAGAGAGAGAATCCACTAAAAGGTAGTTAGCAACTTGACTAAAAGAGGGGAAAAAATGGCCTGCATAATTATGACTGAATTTAGGCAGAGAGGTTGCAGAATTAATTTAGTCTCATCTTACCTTTGCTCTGAAATGCCAGAGTTTCAGGAATATCGATTTTATACTGTATACTATAAAAAAGCGATAACTCATGCTAGAATAAAGAGTAACATCCATTCTGTTGAAATCTAATGCTTACATATAATCACTTCAACACATATTTTAAAGTACATTATGCAATACATTAAAATAATGATTTTGAGACAAATTAAGCCATAACAGCCTCAAATCAGTTTGCCTACACAGTTAATATGTTGATTAATGTCCTGTTAGGACTGAGACACTCATTTTTATCTCATTATTCAACTCAGTGTTTTCCCACAGATATTGAATAAAAATGTAATTATTGCTCTAAATTATGTTATTATTAAGTTTCACATGGTGTTTCTTGATAAACAGTGGCACAAATAGAGGACTATCAGAGGAAAAAAACAGAATAAAACGTATAAATATACATAACTATTATGTATTACAAACACAAAGGCTACTAGAAAAAAGTGGACAGTGTTTTCCTTGGAAAATAGCAATAAAGAAAATATAGTGTTAAGTGCTTTAAATATTGATGCCACAGAGTCTGCATTTGTCAAATAAAAGGCAGTTGACAATAACTCTGAATATTGAATTTTGTTCTCAAAATCTTTGAATATGGGAGAAGTCTCTCCTCATATGCCCATATTTATGGATTCTTGACAGAGTGATCTACACAAAGGTCGTTCACCCCAATATTTCTTTATTTTCTTCCAATATCTAAAGTTTCTAAAGGCACATTTCCTGGTGACCTTTACCTGAAACAAACGTGACTTCAAAAATGGAGCTAGGGGATCAAATCTGTGCCTGTGTATGTAAATGGAATACTTTTTTTCCACTTTCTATCTTGTCAGAGATATTATACAATGCCAAATCACAAGGCATTTTGGAAGTCTTTAAAGATACTGTATCAAACCCTGCTTGAGTTTTATAACGAAGATGGACCTTTTCAGAGTTATGCTTTTGACATTATTGTTATGCAAAATGGTATTTTTCATGCATTAATCCCCACAAGAACACTGAGTGCTACCCAGTAATGTTATCACATTCAATAAAAGAGATTGCGCCTGAGTTTGATGGCTTCTCGGTTATTTTTTTTTTGGCTTGATTACTAAGAAGGATAAAGTGATAAAGTATTTCCACCTGTAGAATACCTGTTATTTTAGTCTGTTGTAAGAAACTAGCAAACATTGGGCCCTACTAATAACTAGTCATTTGTGGTACACTACAAAGATAGGAGTGACCAACGTACCATCCTACATGCATGGGAGTCTATTATAAGCCAACAGCCTGGGGGCCAGGAGATAAAAGAAGGAAGCAAAGAGGTCATGCTTTATCAAGGTCAAGAGCAAACCAGAGGTAAATAGAAGAGCAGCAAAAAGGGGAGGAGTAAACATAGCTTAAATATTAATAAAATCAAACATCAGGCTTTGACCAGGTCAGGTATGGCCTGAACATGCTTAGATGAAATATGGAATTGCCATGTAGACTTGTCTTATTTTATTTTTCTAGAGTTTGCTATTATAGCAAAGATCTATCAGATGACTGGGCATTTCCTATTCTGAAAAACTACTACCAGGAGAAAACCTTTGGTTGGTTTGTGTTCCACTACTGATCCCTTCATTAATCTCTTAACTTTCTACCTAAATCTCAAAGCATTGCATATCTCTCATCTGTCTTTCAATTCTAACATGATCAATTCATCCTTTGTCTTTTCAATGGAGTTATAAGACTACCAATTAGTTAACCTTATTCAGCTTGGATGAAGAATATGTTGGTGAACCCTGGTCTGATACTTCCATTGCACACACACACACATACGCGCACACACACACACACACACACACACACACACACAAAACACAAAGTAAGTAAAATGCCTTGATCAAGCCACAAAGAGTTCATTCTGAAGTCATTCTGAAGGAAAAGTCTTTAAAGAGTTTTCTTCCTTCATCCTCTTTGCTTATGGAAGATGTAGCTTAAGATCTGCTGGTGAAGTAATGTGGCTGCAGCTCATTCAGCAGACCATATTTGAAATATCTTTTGCAAATTCGGTCTTCTTAAGGGTAAAACATGATGATGTGAGGCAGATGTAATGACTTTGATGTCCAAATTGATTGATTTTACTTTTTGCTTTCTTCACAGACAGCACTTTGGAGAGGAATTGCCATTAATACAAGAAACATCAGAGTAAAATCAGGATGGCTGAGGATTAATTTTCCTCTAAAAAGACAAAAGAAACTCAGAGCATATATTCTGCTGATATTACATTAAAAAAAAGATAGAACAATTGGAACCCAAAATTTTAGATTGTCATTTAGTACTAACATGGTTCAAAATATTTTATATATTGGAAACTATATGTTATATAAAAGGTTCCTTCCATCCTGTGGTAGCATGTTTCTTCCTTGCCCAAAGTTGTGTTGGTACATTGAAAAGAGAATTAATTCTGGAGTCAGAGAACTTGAGTTAAAATTCTCCCTGTGATGCTTATTAACTTCAATCCTCTGGACAAAATATTTACCCTTCCTGGGCCTTAGTTTCTTAGCTATAAAATGGTTATATTAGATGAGATGGTCTCTTGGGTCCCTTACAGCTCTAGGATTAGGAGTCTACAAACTCCAACATCCAAATTCTGTCAGTTCTACCTCTGAAATATATATGGTATCCATCCATCCTCTCTATTAGCATTACTACCAACCTAGTACTCCTAACCTCCTTATGACTTGTCTGTATTCCCTCTTCTCCCAATTTATTCTTCACAAGTTTGCCAAACTAATCTTTCACATGTCAATAGCTCACAATATCAGTCTTCTGTTTAATTATCCTAAATCTGAGTAGAGAAAGCTAAGAATGATGAATATAGACTTGGGAAGAAAAGAAAGTACTTCTTGGTAGATTGTCTTAAGTATGTAATTTGATCAATAAACTTAACAATTAGAAATTTTCAACTATGTTTTCTGGTTCTACAAGAGGAAGAAGAATAAAATTATCTCCTTACCAATCTCTCAATTCCTACATGACTTGAGTATTTTCCCTTACTTGTTTGAGGGAAAGAAAATACGGATTTACATTTCTCTATTTTTTTTCCATTTCTATCATTCTGGAAACCTCAACTCTCCTACAGTATGAACTATCTTTGAAATTAAAGTCCTTATCTTTGAAATATGGACTCTTTTGGGAAGGGCTAATCCATAAAAGCCCATTACTGATTGAGTAGTTTTGGAATATTCCCCATTTTTATTTCTTTTAAGTAGTCTTATATTTAAATAACAAATTCAATCATTAAAGCCAATTGGATTTAATATATTTTCCCCATTTATTTAAAAGGCTCAAGTGTGTGTCAACAGTATAAATACAGGTACCAAGCAAGATACTGCCTTATTTCGACTATTTTTTCCCTGATTTTGAATCTCTTGATCAATATAAGCACAATTAATTTCACATGTTATTTTTGTTGTTATTATGACCTCAGAAAAAGTTTTCTTTCTACTTCATTGTTATTTAGTTACTAAATACTAGGCTGGGATTGGGATTCACCAAATACTTCCTTCACCTTCTTCCCATCATATCACGAAACTAAATCATTGTCTCCATTCAAACCTAATAACTGTTTAACTCTTTTATTCCACCTACCATGTGTATCCCTCAAACCCAGTGCTTATTCCATTATTCTTTGTCTTCTGTATTTACTTTGTGAAAATATCTAGCCTTTCACGCAATTTCCATTATATCCTATTTGAGATATAAGTTTAAATAAATGAGAAATGGTTTGGTATAATGGAAAGAGCAATGGACTTTAATGCAGAAACTGGGTTTGATCTTTGTTTCTAATATATACTTGAATAACCAAAATAAATAAAGTCTCACCTACTCTGAACCTCAGTTTTCTCAACTCTCAAATATTTGTATCCTGAATTTACAAAACTATGAGGAATATTTTATGAATATTTGTCATTAAACATAATTGAGTTCTATCATCACCTTCTTCCTCATCATTATCAATTATCCTGATCTTATCTTTTACAAATCAATTCAGATAGAAAGTCCCAAGATAAGTTGCTATTTGAAAATTTTCTACTATAATTAATGTTCTTTGAATTGTTTCACAACTAGAAAAATAACTATATTTTAGCTAAACAAAAGTATTAATATGTGAGCTCATTCTCTGTAGAGTTATTCAAAGCCTCCTCTATATTCCTCAAATAGCAGACAGTATGACAAAAATAATATTTGACACATTCTGTCCCATATGATTTTTATCTCCTTTGCTGGGTCTGTATTTTGAATACTTTTTATTCTATGTAGCTTGAAGAGCATGAGCATTTATATAGTAAAGTATATTCAAATTTTGACATACAGTTTTATAAATCAGTACTGTGTGGACAAATTACTCTGTGCAAAAGTTACCTTTCTTCTAATGGTCTAGTTTCCACTCACTTTGTTGGTAGAGTTCCCCTAGTTATTTTTAGGTTTGGCAATTTGTTATTTGTTAGATCATGAAAGGTAGCAAGGTTTAATTCTAGCCCCTGGGACATGACTCAGTAGGTATTTGTCACATGCTAAATTTTTACAGCCTATGGGGGAGGCGAAAATAATAAGCATTTATATAAAGCCTACTATGTGCCAGGAACTGTGCTAAAAGCTTTACAAATACTATCTCATTCAAATATCATACATACCAATACCACATGTAGGTACTGTTATTATTCCCATTTTTATAGTTAAGGAAATTGATGAAAACAAAAGTTAACTGACTTGCCCAGGACCACACAACTAGGATGTATTTGAGGTCAAAATTGAACTTACATCTTCCTGACTTTAGACCCAGCTCTTTATCCACTGCACCACCTAACGACGTAGCTACTAGCCTGTAGGGTTGCCACACCACACTGCTTCACCACTGAAATTGCAGCTGACTAAAATCCCCAGACTTTTTTTATACTGCTAACTATGTGCTCTCCACTATATCACTGTATTTGCTTTTTTGACTCAAATATAGGACTTTATAATTTTCCTTTTGGAATTTCATGTTATCATATGCAACCCAGTGTTGTTCCATCCCATCAATATCTTTTTTGGACCTTCATGCTATCATCGAGGATATTAGCCATCTCTCTCAGCTTTGAGTCATCAATAAACTTGATGAACATTTTACCTATGTCTTTGTTCAAACCACTGCTTAAAAAAAAACATTAAACTACACAAGGTCGCTGAGGATCATACTTCTTATGATGTTGCTGCCCACTGCTGAAGATATAATTACTAAGGCTAAGGTTGACATGACTAGGGAAAATTTGGTGGGCTGGTACCTGCCTGAATGAGTTGATACACTTGTGTAATTAGTCTGCAAGGTCAGACAAGGTCACTGTGAAAAGGTCTAATTTAAAGGATTCTGCATTGATAATGATCAAAATTGAGTTTTTGAATCATTTTCACTCTCAAGTAATTTAGTCTCCATCTCTATGTTTAATAACCTCCAAAAATCAAGCTAGGCAAATCCCCATTATGCCAACTGTAAAACAGAAATTCCAAAGGTGAAACTGTGATGTTATTGTTCCCTCCTTTGCCTCCAGGGAAAATGAGATGCTATTCCAATTGTCCTTCAGAGGAATTGATACCTTTCCATCCTTTCAAACACTTTTCATTCTGGAATCAAAATACCTTGGTTCAAAGCCTAGCTCTTGTAATAGAAGGTGTTTTGGTGGTAAAGAGTCAAAGAGGGAGAATGAGTACTCTCCCCCTCAAGGCAAGGCAAAGGAGGGATATCTTCTGTTAAGGTTGACCAGGAAGGAGAAGGAGGGTGAGTCTGCTTGTTTCCCCCTTCAGCCTTCCCTAATAATGGCCACTCACCTAGCCTGCCAGGTTACTCCCCTCTATCACTTTGTTGCTCTTCAGCAAGCTCTTCTTCCTAGGGGGAGAGAAGTCACTTCTCTCCCAACTCAGCTTAAGCTGCCCCTTATTCAGTCTTTGACCAGTTAAAAAAGATCACAAGTTTATCCTAATGTGGTAATAAAAAAGGATGGAGTGGGGAAAGGTTGGTAAGTTGAGGCAAAATTAAAAAGGAAGAAGGTGTCCATAACTGTCTAAACTCTTCCCCCCCTCCAAAGTTGTGGGGAACTTGGGCTCAATAGCCTCAAGTCACAGAAAGGATTCGGAGTCTTGAACCCTGGTTTCAGCTCTGGCAAGCAGGAGATTTAATTCAGGTGGGGAGACTGTGGAGATTCTTCTTAGGGACTTTGTTTCTTTGTTTCTTTGTTTCTTTCTGTCTTTATCCACTTGTGGGTGTTTGAGAGAATGGAAAGCAAGATTTCAGGAAAAGAAGGTTCTCTTGGGATCATCCCAGACAAGACTGGATTTTACCTGGTTCTCTCTCTCTCTCTCTCTCTCTCTCTCTCTCTCTCTCTCTCTCTCTCTCTCTCTCTCTCTCTCTCTCTCTCTCTCTCTCTCTCTCTCTCTCTCTCATCATTTCTGTGGTCTGGGGCCTTGGTTTTCTGATTTGAAAAATGAAGCAGAGTAGCCAGCTGCTGACTCCTTTTTTCCCCCTTTCAAATACTATGAGTCCCTGTTCCCCAAGTAAATTTCCCCAAGGCTAAGACTTCTTTTGGAACTCTCAATATCCTGCTAGAAGGTGTAGCCTCCCAAATTAATATATTAGCATATGCCCCACTATTAAGGCAGGCTAAACTGAATATTATGCCACAATAGCTTCTGTAAAAATCAAATGCCTTTCTCCAATTCACAGAGAAGTCAGACAGCTGACATGAACAACGATTTGCAAATGAACTCCAGTAATGGGAATGACATGGTCATCCAAAATTCTCAGTATATAGCAAGCAACTTAACATTGTGGGCGCTAACACCCAGGACAAGAATGTAGCCTGAGAAACCCAGAGTAAGCCAGCAATGGTTATTGAATCCCAGGCTCCATTCCAGTGGGGGAATGTGCCAATGCTATAGAGGTAAGACTATCAAATTTATCACTCCTTCTGAACAGTAAATAAAAGTGTGACAGGTTGGTTCTGTCACCAGTTAGGATCATAGGAACCTGCTACAGCAACAGGAACCAGAATTAGATAAAAGAATTTCCTACAGTCACAATGTCAACACTCCAGCACTTCATTTCCCCCCACCCCCACCCCCCATCCTCCATTGCTTCCCATGGTCTGGCTGGGGCTATCGGTCAATCATTGTTTGCCTTTGTTAAATAACAAAAATCTGCACCTCACTGGGCATTCTTTGAGCTTGATGCAACTATATTAACCTTCTCCAGGGCCTCAAGTTAATAATTAAGCTGGTTTAATTAGATCAAGAAAAATGTATAATAAAGTTGAAACATCATCAATAATAGCTAATATTCAAATAGCACTTAATTTGCTAGCATATGTCATCAAATTTTTTCCTCATAACAACCGTGTAATAAGTGTTATCTCCATTTAACAGATGAAAAACTGAGGCTGAAAGAATCATACTGTTAATAAATATCTGAGACACAAATCAAAATCAGGACTTACTAGCTCCAAGTGGAGCACTTTATCCACTTTGCCACCAAACTACCTCTAAAAGAATTATACGAGTTCTTTAATCATTGGTTAACATTAACCACAAACTTCCAACAAGCAAAAGCAATTCTTTCTCCATCAGAGTCCCACTTGAGGTCCTTTAATGCTCCTCTATTATTGGCTTAGTGCCAAGTGACATGGACATAGAGGGGCATTAAGATGTGCCACAGATCCTGGGAGCAGGCAGACTATCTTAGAGCTAGGTTCCAGGGGCTTCCTACCTCATGAACTGTTGAAGGGAATATGAGGAAACCCAGCTGCTGCTGCTGCTGCCACCCCGAGGGATATTAATAATCAGAACTAAATTGTAACCGATGATAGCCATTCTCCAATCACAGAGGAACCTGGGTCAAGTTTATGCCCAGGCATGAGCATGAACAATTCTTGCATGAGTAATTATTTCAAATGATCAAAATCTTACACTGGAAACTGAGAGTGGATCTTTTACCTCTCTGAATAGATTTCCTGCCAATTCTAGCCACCATTTCACTCTCTCTCCTCCAAAAATTCCTTGGGTCCCTTCTGCCTCTTGCATCCTGCCTATAAGTCATTTTATTCAATCTGTGTCTATAGCCTTTGGGCATCAAACATCTTGAGAGAGAAAGACAAGTAAAACTACCCTGAAAGCCAAATGTCCAAGTTCTGGCAAAATCCCCAAGCTCCCCTTTTTTGATAATTGCTCTATAGCCATCGATATGCATCAAAAATGGGGAAATTAAAGGCAGACTCTCAATGGCATATGGAATTGTTCTTGTAGCTATTGAAAAACCTAGGACATTGACATTAAAGCGCTTCTTGGGCTCCAATCTTTTGTTTTTTAAATGCTTACCTTCCATCTTGGAATCAGTACTGTGTATTGGTTCCAAGGCAGAAGACTGGCAAGCTCAAGATCATGGGAGTTAAGTGACTTGCCTAGGGTCACACAGCTGGGACGTGTCTGAGGTCAAATTTGAACCCAGAACCTCCTGTCTCTAGACCTGGCTCTCAATCCACTGAGCTACTGAGCTGAACCCAGAGCTCCAATCTTTTAAGATGTACTAAATGTTTTTAAGGTCTCCTCCCTCTTTGGTTGAAAGGCTAGTATGAAGACAGACATTTTCTGAGCCATACATAAATGTAAAGATAGATAACAGCAGCTTAGGAGGGCCCTGGTATTCTTAATGAGCTAAGAGGAGATGATGGGGCAAGGGGGTGGTGAGTAATTTTGACACAGTTGTCTTTTCACAGGTTTCTGCTAATCTTTTGAAATGTCCTCTATTTTTGACCTACATATAGAAATCTCCTGCTGTTTGACAAAGCCTAGTTTTCTCAGCTGGTTGGCAGGGGCATTGCAGGAGCTCTTGGACTTTGAGGTAATGTTACTACAAATGTGAAAGTTCCCTTTGGATAATTAACCACACATAGCCTTGCTATGAGAAATTCACAGTACATGAAACCTGGCTTTCTGGGATGGTATTGCTGTGCCAGCCTCACACTCAAAAGCAAAGTAGAGGAAACAAAGCCCTTATCCCAGCATGCCCTATATTGAAAACTAAAGTCCTGCCCGCAGGGCAGGATCAATGGATCTGTGTGACACAAGGAAGCTAAGACAAACAGGAGGAAATAAAATACCATCATCTGTAAGCAAAATTCATTCAACAAAATCTTATTTTTATATTTTAATGACGTTTTAAAAAATTCTTCCAGTAAAGTTTTTCATAATCACCCAAATTTCATGACATTGGGAGGAACAGTCTTGAAGTCTGGTGGTCAGGGCCCTTAGAGAGGGCACAAAGAGCACTAGATTCCAAGGGAGAGGGCCTGGGTGGGAAGACTTAATCTACCATTTATCAGTTTCCTGTCTGGCCTTGAACAAAGCATTTTGCCTCCCTGGGCCTTAGTTTACTTTTCTGTCAAATGAAGAGGGCTAACTGTTCAATAAACTCAAGAACACAAATAAATAGAAATGTTACAGAAATATATTTGAGATTTTTTTTACTTAGTCATTGCTATAGGAGTTAACAGCTACTCCATGGAAGAAACAGGAATGTAGGGTGTCTTGCTTTAGAAGTGCTCTTTTTTTTATCAATTATTAAGAATATGATTTAGAAATTAGAATATCATTATCAATATATTATGCAATTATATTAACTATTGTGATAATTATTTTATTTTTAATGTATATTGATCTATTACCAGTTATTAATAATTATTAATTTGTTTACTATTAATTACTAATATTGTTAACTGGCAGATAGATGGTACAATGGATAGAGCACTCATCTTCATGGGTTCAAATCTAGCCTCAGTTATTTACTAGCAATGTGATGCTGGACAAGTCACTTAAGTATGTTTGCCTCAGTTTTTCATCTGTAAAATGAGTTGGAGAAGGAAATGGCAGTATCTCTGCAAAGAAATTCCTGAATTGTCATAAAGAGTCAGAAATGATGGAATAATAACAGCAATATTATTAAATATTGTTTTATATATTTAATTATTCTTATAACTAGTGTTTATATAGTACTTTAAAGTTTACAAAACATTTTATGGATGTCATTTCATTTGATCCTCCTAAACATCTTAGCAAATAATTGCTATTATTATCCTTATTTTCCAGATGAGAAAGATGAGGATGAGAGAAATTAAATGTCTTTCTAGGGTTGTATAACCAAATAAATATTTGAAGCAAGATTCAGATTCAACTCTTCTTTGACTTCCAAGACTAAAACTCTATACACTGCACCACTTAGTCACTTGCCTTTGAAGGAAAACAGGAATTCTAAGAAGTGGAGGGGATGAGATTGTGCACTCCAGACTTTGAGGGAATCACCTATTAAAAGCATGGAGATAAAAGTTATATGTCTTATATGAGGATCAGCATGTAGTTATATGGAATCAAGCTGTTGAATTGGGGCTAGATGATGGAAGATTTTAATTGTCTTTTTACTGGATTTATTCCCAAAGTATTTTGACTAATAGTCTTGGGACAAAGAGAAGCAGCTCATTTATGCGAGAACAGTTCTGAAGAGGGGAATGTTATGGAGAATTAAACAGTATATACAAGAAAGTTTTAGAAACTTTGATATATTATCACATAATCTGCTCAATAAATATTGCTTATTCTAGAGACCTATGTGCCATGGTGAAGTAGTATAAAGAGTACTGGATTGGGCGTAGGGCTTCTAGTCAGGGCTATACTCACCAACCAGCAGTATGGTCCAGCTTAAGTAATTTTATCCTTAGAGGCCTCATACTCTTCATCTGTAAAAAAAGAGAGCATTGACACTATTGGTGGAATTGTGAATTGATCTTACCATTCTGGAGAGCAACTTGGAATTATGCCAAAGGGACTTTAAAACTCTACATTCCCTTTGATCCAGAAATATCACTATTGGCTCTATATCCCAAAGAGATGAAAAAAGCAGGGAGAGGTAAGAATCTATTTGTACAAAATATTTATAGTTGCTTTTTTGTGGTTGCCAAGAATTAGAAACTGAAGAAATAGGAATGGTTGAAGAAGTTGTGGCTTATGTTTGTAATGAATTCTATTTTGCCATAAGAAATTAACAAGATAATTGTAGAAAAACTTGAAAAGATTTATATGAACTGATGCAGAGTGAAGTGAGGAGAACCAGAAGAACATTGTATACAGTAACAGAAATATTATATGATATTAAGCAATGATGAACTGTGAAGAACTAAACTATATCAACAATGCAAGAATCCAAAATGACCGCAAGGGACTCATGATAAAAAATGCCAACCTTAGCCATAGAACATACTGTCCAATTCTGAATGCAGATCAAAGCATACCATTTTTAAAATTTCATTTCCTTCATGAATTTTTTTCTTATATATGTGATGAGACTTCTTTGACAACATGGGGAATATGGAAATATATATTGCATGATAGCATTGGTATAATCTATATTAAATTATTTAATATCTCAGAAAAGGGGGAAGGAATGGAGGAAGGGAAAAGAACATGGATTGAAAAATGTCAGAAAACAATTGTTTAAAATAGTGTCTACATGTAATTGAAAAAATAAAAGGAAGAGATATATTTAAAAAATAGAAAGAAAGAAATTACAGGAGGATTTCAGAAAAACCTGTAAAGATCTACATCAACTGATGAAAAGTAAAGTGAACAGAACCAGAGGAACATTGTATATGGTAACAGCAATATTTTATGATGAACAATTGTGCATAATTTAATTCTTGTTAGCAATACAGCGATCCATGATAATCTTCAAGGACTTATGATGAAAAGTTCCATCTGCCTCCAGAGAAAGAACTGGTGGAGTCTGAATACAGACTGAAACATTCTATATTTCACTTTATTTCTTCATTTTGTTATTGTTGTTCAAGATTTCTTCCACAAAATGACTAATATGGGAAAATGTTTTACATAATTATACATGTAAAAATAAATATCAGATTGCTTGCCATCTAAAGGGAGACAGGAAGGGGAGAATTTGGCTCAAAATTGTTTTTACATGTAATTGAGGAAAAATAGAATTTTTTTTTAAAAAAGAAGGGTATTGAACTATATAAATTCCCAATTTTCTTCTATCTGGAAAGCCTAAGCTCCTTTCTTGTTTTCTATTAAGCAGAGAGCCTTCAAACAGATCCAAAGTCACACACAGCTAGAACTTATATCTCTTTAGCACAGAAGTTCTTAAATTTTCTTTCTCATAAAATCTTTTGGCAGTCTAATGAAGCCTATGGTGCCTTTTTCAGAATAAAGTATTTAAATGAATAAAATAAAATGCAAAGAATTAAAAAGGAAACCCCTTATGATCAAAGGAAATAATCAAAATATGAAAAGAAAAAGAGTCAACTTAAACAAGATACAGAACTTCTGCCATATATTTCCAAACTCCTTGTAGACAGGAACTTTCCCCCCCAGGGCTTAGCACAACGTCTAACCATTATAGGTGAAAAATATATGCTTATTCAGAGTGTTTAGAAGCCTTACAATCCAACTCCATTATTTTACAGATGAGGAAACAGCAGCATCTAGAGGTTTAGTAATTTGTCCACAGTCACACAGCAAGTAATTATCTAAGATACAGTATGAGAGTATAATTCCAAGTCCAGTGTCCTTACTCCTATGCAATCTGAACTAAATTGAACTGAATCTTCATTTTTTATCTTATTAGTCTTTGAGAAGTAAGTTATAATGGAAATATTCATGGCTCTCATTGGCTCTGGTTTATTTCATCATTCTTTATTGATGTGGCTGTGCTAGACTTATTCTCCAATAGATGAACTGATCTCTGATACAACACCTCTGTTGATCAAAACAACAGAATAATAAATTCTGTCAAAAGATATTTAAAGTTGTTCACAACATGGCTTCGACCATCCTTTCCAGATTTATAAAACTTTATTTCCCTTTACAAATTGTGGGGATCCCCCAAAACTGGCTAGTGTGCTATTCCTCTCTTGATAGATACTCTACCTCCTTATCTGGATGGTTGATTGTCTGCCCTGTCTGGAATGTACTTCCCCACTTCTTAGAATCTCTGGCTTCCTTCACAGTTCAGTTCAAGTTTCATCTTCTCCATAGTCCCTTTCTTGATCTCCTTTTCCTCTTCCACCAAGCACTTCAGCAGCTAGGGCTTCTCCTCCATGCTAACTCACTTTTATTTTGTATATAATTTGTGTATGTTTACATTGTCTTCCCTGAAGGAATATGAGCTCCTTCAGGATAGGCATTGTTTCATTTTTTTTGTCTCTATACTCTCAAGGTCTTGTGCAATACCTGACACAGAAGCGCCCACTTAATAAATGTTTAGTGATGGGTGGATTGATCTTTTTCAATTCATTTCTACATTTTCCCAGCACATTTTGGAATCTTATCCCCCACTCACCCCCACACACTTTCCCTCATAGATTCTCATTTGTTCTTAACAGTTTATGAAGTACTGTAACAAAAATTATTGCAATATTTGATTCTCACAAAAGCATCACGAGGTACATAAGGATAGTGTTACTATCTGAATTTTATTGGAGAGGAAACATAAGACTTATCGTCACCTAGATTGTGTAATGTTATATGTATGTTTGTATGTGTATAAAGTTATGTGTTGGGGGCATTGTGTCTGTAGTCTGAAGACTTTGGGCAAGAGATATCAACTCTTTGAATCTCAGTTGCCTCATCTTTAAAATGAAAAATTTAGATGAGATCATCCCTGAGAGTATTACTGTATCCTAATGTCACACTCAATGGCTACAAATCCAGTGCTTGTATCCCTACCTTATATGGCAACATGAAGAGAATGCTAATGCAGCATCATTTTCCAACTCCAGTTTAGGCAAAGAGGATAATGAGTTTGCTCCTTATTTAGAAGCTTTTTCCAATGTGGTCACTAGACAAGACATTTCTCCTCTTTGAACACATTGCCCAGTACAAGTGAATCCCATTTCTTATCCCTGCTTCCTTACTCTCCAAGATGGAATGATGCTTGTAAAATTCAAATAGGAGCTGGAAGGAAGTAATGGGTATTCACAATACTCTTGGGACCACGATGATGGGAATGTTCAAGATGAGGCAGTATTTCTAGATGAAATGGATGTCTGCCTTTTATCCACATGAAAGAGGAGACGTGGGTGCACAGCAGTTGAGGAGGAGGTATGAGGGATGCTTAGCTTGATTGAGAAAGGTTAATTACATGTGAAATGAGGCTGGGATTCAGAGTATGTTTGCTCTAGATTTTGTGTAATGTTATATCAACACTGGGATTCTCTGTTATTCTATTAACAAAATAAACTCATTTTGTTTGGTTTCATTTTACTGTTGTTTTAATCCCACCGAACATTTATACTGTTATTTAATTTTACTAAACATATGTGGATAGTAAAATACCTATAGAATTAAGCTACTGAAGGATATTAAAGTGATCCAGTTCTTACAGAGATTTGATCTGCTAATTAGCCACACCAATTTTATGGATCATTGCATCTCACTTAAAATGTATTGTTCGACGTTTATAATCTTTTCATAATGAGCTTTTATTGAGTGCATGGGCCAACTTCAGTGTGATGTGCAACAGAGACTCCCCTCCCCCCAGCTAAATATAATGTGCTAAGACCTAGTTAATCACAATTATGTTCCAGAGGCAGTGGCCATTTTGGCATTATTAAGCAAATTATTTGGAACCACCTTGGAAGTTCCAACTAGTGGGAAGAGCTAAAGCCTAGATTCTCATGCAAAGAATCTCAACAAAAGAAAAAAAAGAAAAGATGGAGCATTCAAGAAACATAATCTTTGGCTGGCAAACTAGAATAAAGACAGGCAATTAGAGGCAGAGGATAGGACAGTAACCAAAGCTGGAGTCAGAAAAACCTGAGTTCAAATTCTGCCTCTGATTCTGATGAACTAGGTAACTCTGAGCAGGTCATTTTAACCATCACATGACTCAGGCAGCTACTTAGAGCTTATTTACTTAACCTTAGAGAAGCTGTGATTTTGATTGGTGAAGGGAATACCCAAACCAAAACCTCTCCATCCTGAGATAGTCACATTTGCTTCCCATGATAGTGGCTTTAAATAATCTCTCTGCATCTTAAGTTTTTTGGTGTTTTTTTTTGTTAATTCTTTGGGAGCAGTAATTACCTTATGAGCCTACTGTCATTAGTGGAAGGCTACAAATGAGCTTTTAAAGTGTATTTTGAGAACTTCAACAATATTATCTTCTGAATAGTGAAATATTAGGACACAGATCTCCCATGTTCGGATAAGCATTAGAGCATTTCCTTGAATGTCATGTTTTAGTATTCCTGCTGGAATGCTCATATTTCTCAGTGGAAACTGATGAACTTTTAGTAAGTAATCTTCAAAATTTTAAAACTGATTATTAGACAATACATGTACCCTGGGCACAAAGATTTAAAAAAAAAAAAACAGCTCAGGACATCAAGAGCTCAGAGACCGAAATGCCATTAAAATCATTGTAGGAAGCAGGGCAGAGACTTTTGTTTCATCTGTGCTAAGAACTCCTGGTATAGAAAGTCCTTCCATTAATATGGCCATTGATAGGATGAATGATTTGTTCATCACACAGCTAAGTATATTCTGAAGGCAAGTCAATTTTTTTAAACCCTTACTTTCCATCTAAGGATCAATAATATTGTGTATTGGTTCCAAGGCAGAAGAGTGGTAAGGGTTAGGCAATGGGGGTTAAGTGACTTGCCCAGGGTCACACAGCTAGGAAGTATCTGAGGTCAATTTGAATCTAGGACCTCCCATATCTGGGTCTGACTCTCAATCCACTGAGCCACCCAGTTGCCTTCTAAAAGTAAGTCTTAAGGCCAAATATTCCTGACTATATATCCACTACACTGACCCTTTCTCTTGTTAATAGGAATAAATAAAAGGGATCAAGTGTGGAGAGATACACACATATTCATATAATGGGAACAATGGAGATATGGGGCTTCAGAAGTTTTATGTAGCACAAAAGAATTTGAAATTATTTTTGAAAAGAAGGGAAAGGTCAAATGAGGATATAGAAAGCATGCTTAACTCTCAGCATCATTTGAAGTCAGCAAAACTAACCAGTCATTCTTATATACATAATATTCTTATATACATAATGTTCTTGTATTCAAAAGTCTAAATCATATAATAATTAAAATTTCATGCCCTTACATTATGTAATGTTTGAAAACAAAATAAAGTCAAATTAAATACTTTTTTCTCCTCACATATTTGCCTCATTACTTCTTGTCAAATTATATTTAAATTAGGTAAGTAAATTAAATCCAAAACAATAGGTGCTGTTTTATATTTAGGATTAAGAAATTGACTCAATAAGTCCAAGGCAAGGATAAGAAGCAAACATTTATTACATGCCTACTATGTGTCAGGCACTAGCCTATGTGTTTTAAAATTCTTATTTCATTTTATCTTTACAACAATCCTTGGAGGTAGATATTATTATCATCATTTCACTTTACAATTAAAGAACCTGAGGAAGATAGAGGCTATGTGACTTGCCCACTGGGGTCCAAAAGCTAATATGTATCTGAGATAGAGATTAAGTATCTTGCCTAGGGACACATACAGAGAGTAATAATCATCGGAAGCTGGATTTGAACTCAGGTCTTCTTGATTTCAGGCCCAGCACTCTATCCAATGGGTCAACTAACTACCTCCTGGATAAATAGGTATATATCTGAAAAAGATCTGAGGACTTTAGTGGACTGCAATGACAATGAGTTAATAGTGAGATTTAAATCTTTGAAATCTATATCTGCATCTCTTCCCATTAGGTTCAGAGGTTTCATGCTCTAGCACAAAATCCTACATAAAACTCTCCATTGCCTACTAAATAAAATAAAAATTTCAGATTCAGAGTTCTTTTCAAAGATCAATGAGATTTATAACATGTCTTGGTGGGGAGCTATAAATATTTTCTCATTTTATAAATGGGAGAACATAGTCAGCTTAACTAAATCAAAAAGGTCAGCACGGGACAGTTAATATTGAGAAAAATTAAGCAATTCATAAAATAAGACTTAATTTTTAGTCTTCTCCAGAAGTTTCAAGAGTTTAAGAGAACAATGTTAGGTGTGATTTTCTGATATAGCTCTATTATGCCTCATGGCTTTAATTGAAAAGGTAAGTTAGTTTGCAAAAAAACTAACGGTCATGCCAATGTAATAAATAGGACAAAAATAAAGAATATAAATATAAATAGAATAAGTGTGTAAGGCATGAAAGCTTATTGAAGGAAAACAATTGGCAACCCATTCAAAAGGATTATAAGAATTAACACAAATGGTTTTTCAACTGAAAGGGAATGTATACTGTCCATAACATTCCTTTGAACCCAATTCAATATTTATTTATCAAAAACCTGTAGCAACCCCTTTTAGGCTGCTTCCACCAATATGTACTCATGCTTGAGTCCTCTAGGGATGGTTATGGAGCAAAGACCCCATTTCTCTGCTTTCTTTTGATGATTAGTGAGTTTTTGTTTTTTGTTGTTCAGTTGTCTTGATTAACTTTTAGTAAAAATATTTACTAAGACATCAAATTAAGGACAAGCATAAAACATTGTATAAAACTTTCCCTGGAAATCTCTCTGTGTACACATAAAGTCCTTTGGAAGAATGGACTAAAACATATAGTAAATGGCACCAAACACTTGTGTAGAGGACATAAGTAGTCAAAAGGTGCCTCACAGGCTCTGTTCACTGGAAATCCTTTCCTCCACCTTGTAAAGATTAAAATTAATATATAATAACTAAATATTATATTTTATAAAATTTTATTAATAATAATTAAAGCAAAAGAACTGCCTGAATTCAGCTTGGTCTCGGGTAAAAAAAAAGAGCACATGGGAGGAGCATACATTCATTTAAATACCAATAATGTGATCTCACCAATGTGGAGATGCAAGAGAGATTATAGGGAATTTTGGGAAATACTAAGAACTTCTGAGGAATGAAGTCAAAGGTTCAAAATCTCCATTTATACAATCTATAGAATTCTCCTGAGGTTTACCTTTTGTGTAGTCTGCTGATATTCTCTGACAATCCATACTTTAGTATGATAGATGACACTTGCTTCCATCACAAGGGCTCATGGTCCCTGAATCTACTTACCATTGTCCTGAACATGGTAATAAGATTTTAGCATTCATTGATACCAACTCCAGTGGACTCTACAACCAATTCTAGTAGCCAGTGGGATCTTGGATCTAGGCTACAGATTTCTTGAATTTACTTGGTTGCTTGAGGTAGAAAGGAGACAGGAGGAGGAAGAGAGAGACAGAGAAAGAGACAGAAACAGAGAGAGACAGAAAAGAAAGACTCATTGAGAGAGACAAAGAGAAAGCGAGACAGAGGCAGAGAGAGACAGAGAGACAGAGACTGAAAGAAAGACAGACACACACACACCGAAAGAGAGAAAAATACATTTCTTCACAATACCTTTCTTCACACATAATATCCCATTTCTTTTAGTAATTTTTTCCCATGGTGCTTAGTTAAAAGACTCTCTAGAAGTATATAAGCCTTACTTTGGAATTCAGTTTTCTGAAAAGGCTTGCTATTTTATAGCCTCAGAAGTGTAGGCCTGAGTTTTTCTGTCAAGGTACAAGTTGTCAGTCTTACTCTCTCTTCCAGTCATTGAAGTCCAGAGGTAAGACAAGTCTGGACAACTAATGATGGCTAGGGATGCAGTGAATGTCCTTGGTTTCTTCAATGACTAACCAAGCTCGAAGCACTCCACATTGATTCAGCTACCTTCATAATCATTGGAGCAAATTGTTCTCATCTGCACATTTCATGGGGAAGTTTTCATATACTTGGGATAGATATCCCCACTAATCAATGAGTTTCAGGCTGTCTGTCTGTCTGGGTGGTTTTACTAGGATGTGGTCACAGAGTATGCTAGAACTTCTTGGAGCCACCGGTGGGAGTTGAGTGACAGATGGATAACAAAGGTAGGTGAGAAGTCTTGAAAAGGGCTTGGCAAGTCCTCACACCAGAGGTGCTCATCCTGCAACTAGCCCATGTAAGAAACAGGACTTGAATATCCAGGTTATCTGACTCTAGGAATGGCTCTCTAAGCACTATGCAATGAAGCCTCTCAGGTTGTGAAGGCACAAAGATAAAAAAGACATAGTCCTTGCCCTGAAGGAGCATTCACTCTGCTAAGAATGTAGATAGAGTATGGGAAAGTTTGAGAGAATTCTTTAATTTAAGAGATTAAGGAAGATTTCAGAGAGGACGTGGCACCTAAGCTTAACTGTGAAAGAAGAGAATTCTACAAGGCAAAATGAAATGGGAATGTATTCTAGGCATATGGGATGACCTGAGCTAAACTAATGTAGGTGGGAGATGGTAAATTGAGTTAGGAAATCTTAGCAGTCCAATTTGGCTGAATTATAAAATACATGAAAGGAAAGGCTGTAAAGCTAGGTTAAAGTCATATTGTAGAAGGCATTGACTCTCTGGTGAAGGAATTTTTACGATATTTGATTCTACTAGTAATAAAGGGCCACTCAAGCTTTTTTGTGTGGAGTGGCAGAAGATAATTTTGGCAGCTCTGTAAATGATGAATTGGAGCATGGGAATTATGGAGACCAGTCAGGAAGCTATTAGAATAACTCATCCAAGAAGTAATGCTTGTCTGAATGAGGGTGGTGCAGTGTTAGTGGAGTAAAAAGATCAGATGCAACAAATGTTGTGGAGGTAGATATTGGTAAGAACTGGCAATGTTCTAGATGAATATGTCTCTGGACAACTTGGTGATACCAACTTCAGAAACAGGGAAATTGGGAAAGGGAAGAGTTGAGTCAAGAGAATTGTGAATTCATTTTTTGGACATGCCACCTTTAATCACCCAAAGGAATATCAAAGTGGGGATCCTTGCAATAAAGTGTTAATCCCATAAAATCTATTCTCCTAAATACATCAGTTTTATTTTAGGAATGGAAAAAAAGATAATGAAGCAGGTGGGGTGGCTTATTTACTTTGAAAGATCAGCCTTTTAAAAAAGATCATAATTCTGCAATGGACCTAGTACATTTGTCTGTCTCTGAGCAGAGTTCTCCAAATTATACCAGAGGAATAGCCTTTTCTTTCAAATTCTCCAGGAAATAAGATATACAGACCTTGGAAGTAACTTCCTACTGACCTCTAAATTAAAATATGAAGCTTTATAAAATACATTTAATATTAGTACATGATTTGAGTCTTGAGATAAGAAATAGTTCAAATGGCAATACCCTCTTTGTTTGGAGATTTCAATTTTCAGGCATATTTAAACTACTCAAAGAAAGAAAAATGTGCAGACAAAAGAGTATGAATTCATTACTCGGGATTCTAATTTGGAAACAGTGAAACAGACTTTTTTTTTCTATACCCATTCTTGTTCCCTTGACCCAAGCTCTGATATCTTACTGAATTACTGATATTACTGATTACTGAAATTCACCAAGACCTCTTTGCCTCCCCTTGGTTTCAGTAATTCAATTTGTCCAGTTTGTCTCTATTAGAACCAGTTATCTATCAATTCCTCTCTTTTCTTTGCTTTAGTTTATAGGTGTCCAAATTAAAACTTTTAGGCAATCAACATGGTGGGGAACTTTCTTTCTGTTTCTCCAGTCTTATTTCTATGATAGAAAATTCTCCTTCTTCTTATCTGTAACCTTAAACCATTTAAAATATTAGTAGATGAAAGGAAAGGACTAATATCTATAGTTGCCCACTATAAGGAGAGATCTCAGGAAAACCCTTGGAAGTTAAAAAATCCTTCTGTGAATACTTTTCCCACCTGGTCCTAATCCTGACCTTCTAGGTATCAAAATTATGCCATATCACTGTCTAATCCTGGAACTTCCTTCAGAAACAAGGATCTTCTCAACCTGAAACATGCTACCACTCCTGAAGATTGCTCCTTGGAATATTCATCCACTGGGCCTGTCCCATTTCTACTGGCAAGTTCCTCTTAGATCTTCCATTTTTTTGGAGTGAACTAGGCTGGTGCACCTTCATTCAAATATTGGCTTTATTCCCTGACTTTATGACTTCAAAATCATGGCTCCTCACTATCTACTTTTATTCCCTTTCCACTATTTTCCAGATTCCTTTTGCATGTTGTCTTTCTGTTTAAGCATGTCAGATCCTTAAAGGCAGAATCTGTCTTTCTTTTTGTGGGTTATTTGCATTCCCATTGCTTAGTACAGTACCTTGCATGTAGTAAGTGCTTAATATATACATTCTTCATCTCACCATAAGCCAAAAATATAATACTTCCATTATCCCAAACTCTATAAACTATCTTATCCTGCCATGTTTTTCTCTGTCTCCTCTTTCTAAACCTGTTCTTCATCTTCACGACCATCTTCACCAGAAAATCCAATAGCCACATCCATTACTAGTTTTCTCAGTATATCATTTCTGCATTGGGCTTACTGTCTTCCCTTCAGGGCCTTGATATGACAGTTGACCAATTTATATACTAGCTTTACCTTTGAATATCTTGTGCTCTTGTCCTAGTGCCACTTACTCTTCAAGCATCCTTGCCTTCTTATGTTACCCAATCTCACTTTTGTACAGAAATAAAAAAAATATATTCCTTTTTTTGACTCAATTACATCCTTCATGGTGGTTATTCAAAACCTTCATTTCTCTCTCCAAAGCCTCTATATCTTTCTCACATCCCTCAATTATATCACATTTCCCACCTTAGTGATAAAATAAAAGGCATCTGCAGGGAACTCTTCCTTTTTCCTTCATTACTCAAAAGTCCTGAACATTGTCCTCTGTTTTCTCCTTCTCCATCCTAATCTTTGTGTATGATGTGGTCATTTATCTTTTGAAGGCTCACCCTTCCACTTCTGCCTTCCTCTTGATCATATCCTCTCCCATATCTTCCAAGAGGTTATTGTTTTCCTGATATTCCTCTTATCTTCAGTCTCTCCTCATCATCGGGATCTTTCCCTGATGACCAGATGTCTCTAGCTTTTTTTTAAAACCCACATTTGACCCTGCCATCTCCTCAATTCATAGCCTAGATTTCTTTTTCCTTGTATAAAAGTCAGGAATAATCTGACTCAATTTCTTTACCTACCACTCCTTTCTCAACCCTTCATAAGTTGATTTGTGACTCTACTACCCAATTCAAACAGCTTATACCTTAGCTGTCAGATTCAATAGCCTTTTCTTAGACTTTATTCTACCTAACTGTTCTAAAATTTCTGACACTTGAACATTGCTCTCTTTAGAATATTCCCTCCTCCTCAGGCTTTGGTGTATGATGATATTCATTCTTGGTTCTCCTACTACACATAAAATGTGGGTATTCCCTAATGACTCTGACTCTGGTCAACATTCCTCTACTCTTTCACCACTGATGATCTCATCAGCTTCCACTGGATTCATTGGATCTTTGTACAATTTATTCCTACATCTATATAGTCAACACAAATCTCTCTTATAAAGTCCAATAATATATCACCTCTCAACCTGGAGGCCTCATAGACATTTCAAATTCTAGACTTAAAAGAAAACTACTTATATATTTTTCCAAACATATCTCTATCACAGGATTTTCATGATCTTATTTCTTCTGAGGATACTACCATTGAAGACTCAGATTTGCAATTCATCCTCATGATCAATCCTACAAGTTTTAACCAAATTTAACCAAGTTCTGTTACCAGAACTCGACATGTCAGTTCTAGTCTCTTTACTTTTTATGGGCTTTTCCTTTGTCTATAATTCAGTTCTTTCTTACTTCCACTTCTGAGAATCTCTTTAAATTACTTCAAATCTCAGCTCAGTACCATATTCTACATAATTATTTTTTATCTTTCTAGCTATTAGTACTCTTTTCCTTCTGAAATTAATTCATATTTATGACACTATACCAAATAGAGTATAGGATCCTCAAGGGTAGGATCCCCAGAAACAAACCAATTGCCTAACACATGAAAGATGTTGAATAAATTCTTGTTGAATTAAGGTATTAAAAGAACTGATCGATGTGATTATTAAGCCATTTTCTGTAACATTTGAAAGAAAATGGAGAATGGGAGAGGAAATTAAGGTTGAACTTCTGAACCTAAGAAATAGACATTAATGGCTTGATGTCACCTGGGAAGGATGTCTCCAGTGACGCCTCCTTGGCTCTGAGTTATTTAAAACTTACCAATAAAATAGAAAAATAGAAAATGGGTAGATAGCATACTTATCAAACTTACAGCTAATAATAGGTAACATTTATATCCAGCATTAGGTTTACAAAGTACTTCACACATCTAATCTCATTTAATCCCCACAACAATCCTGTGAAGTAGGTGCCATTTTGATCCCTATTTTACCTCTGAGGAAACTGAGAATGAGAGATGTCAAATGACTTTCCCAAGTTCATACAGCCAGAAAGGCAGAATTCAATCTCTGTTCTTTTGATTCCAAGTCCAGCATTCTTTCCACTATGACAGTGAGTTGTCTAATAGGACTAAAAGTTAAGAAAAATAACTAACATTTGTTTTCAGCGTTAGGCTCTCAAAATTCTCAACAGATTCTAACAATGAGCTAATTACAAGAGAGAATTTAATAAGGACAAATGTAACCTTGTATAAATAAGTTCTAAAAATCAACTTTGCAAGTATAAGAATTAGGAATTATGGCTATATAGTTCACCTGAAAACTATCTAGGGCTCTTAGTATATGATAAGCTTAATATGAGTTAAAGTTATAATATAGAAAGTAAAAAAAATATGTAATCTTTGAGTGCTTTGAGAAAAGCATAGCCCCTAGGACAATACCCGATGATATTACCCAAGTAATCTGATCTGTTTATCTATAACTGGAATTTTGCTTTCTGTCTGGGCACTATGTTTTAGGAAGGTTGTTGATAAATTAGAGACAGTCCAGAGGATGGTGATCTGAATAGTGAAAGTGTCAAGAATATCCTATAAAACAATTAAAGGACCTGTAGCTAGTTAGCTTGGAGGAAAGAAGAAGTGGGTGAATAGGTGAAGGTGTGAGAGATTGATTGAGTATAAAATAGTCTGCTTTAAGTATTCTAAGGGCTCTACAATGAAAGAAAAATTAGATTTATTTTGACTAACTCCAGAGAGCAGGTGGAAGTGAACAGATTGGACAGACATTTCATAGAGGCAGATTTAGGTCTGATTTTTAAAATTACTACCATAAGAATCACCCCCAACATGAAATGGCCTGCCTGGGAAGATAGTAGATAACCTCTGATTTTTGATCTTCATACAAAGATTGAACATCTATTTCTAAGAATGCTATAAATTGTACTCCTGTGTAGATATGGTTTGGACTAAGATCCTCTCTGATACCTTTTTCAAACTCTGAGATTCTCTGATCCTTCCTGTTTCTCCCCCTTTTCTTCTTTACTTCCTTACCACTCTTCCTGGTGAAGTCTTCTTAAAACTATTGCCACTTACCTTCATCCAGTTTATGCTTTTTTTAGTCATTCCATTTTGATGCTGTTTTATTGTTGCTCTGTTTGTCATTTCACTGGACATTACTGTCATCTTTTCAAGACCAAGTAAGCTTTCCAATCAGTGCTAAAAAAACTGCCCTATAAACTTTACCAGAAAACTAGACCTCTCACACTCTACCACTTATCAATGTGTCATCACAGAAATAAAGACTTTAAAATATTAGATCAAAATGAGAATTAACTCATTGCTTTTCCTATTCTGAACACACTTAATTTCTGTTCATACCTAATGGATAAGGTCTAGTCTCATGACATGTCATGTTTTGGCACAAATTCTTCCCCTACCCAACTCAAACTAAACTCTTTCACCTGGCACTGCTCTCTAATCTCTTTAAACTTACTATATTAAATAGTTCTCATCTCTAGATTATCTGCCTCTCAAATCTCCTTTCAATAACAAATATTTTAAACTATCCTGTGCAGATGTATACACTTACACTTGCATGCGCACACGTGTGCATACACACACACACACACACACACAATTTGCCTGCCCCTGCTCTACCCTACTGGGAAACAGATAATTAAATAAGTGAAATAAATATCCCTTACTCCTTGACTGGCATAAATTGTTACTCACCTCTGGTTAAGTGGTTCTTTTCAAAGCTGTTATTAAACAGCAGCTTAGCTTGTCACTATCAAAACTACCTTTTTTCTCCTATAGCTCTAATGAATAATTGGAGCAAAGTATTCTGTGGCTCACTCTAGGTTACATGGTTATAATGCCCAAGGCACATTCCAGGAAGGAAGGGACAATACATAACTCTCAGTCTATCCAGAAGAACTGAACACTTCCATCGTGTTTCCACACCATATAATTCAGGTGAATTAAAAGAGTGGATTCTTCTGGCAGAAAATGCACATTTAGGACAAACAAACAAAAGAACTAGGCAAAAATTCTTTGGAAGCCCCAATAGTTCTACTATATAAAGCAAGCTTCACGAACATGGCTAAATGCACTAGAACTGGAGTCAGGAATATCCAGGTTCATTACCTCTCCCAGACACAAATGAGCTTCGTGACCCTTTGCAAATCATTTGCCTTAGTTTCCTCGAATGTAAAACGAGGGAGCTGTACCTTAAGACTTCTAAGGTCCCTTCTGACTTAAAGTCTGCAATGACCCCTCCCTCGATGATGGCCTTTAAGGGAAACATGTTTCCAGGAGAAAGAGATTTTTCTTTTTAGTGAAACCAATTTAAAGTGAATTTGAACAGTGAGACATGTTTTAGGCAAAAAGCCGGAAAGTCCCACAGTTTCATTCTGGTGTAGCATGCAAGCTGCAGTCCTCGGCAAAGCAAACTTCCTCTGTTTAAAAGTGAAACTCAAAACAAAACCTGTCCCACACTGGCTATTCCTTCCCACATTTGGAAAGGAAATGCCACCTCCCCAAAGGAAAAAAACTTGTGGGTATTCTGACAGTTTGGAAGTTCACTCCTCAGGACACTAAATATCAACACTATATCCTTTTTAAGTAGGTAGATGAGCTGAGTACTGACAGTAATTGAATTGGGGGCAGGGAAGGCAGACATGTAGAGAGGTACAGATGCTCTCCATTAACCTAGTAATTCTTCCCTTTCCTTCACTTTCTGTGTGGGGCACATTTGCATTTTGAGGAGTAGGAGGAAAATTCAAAACAGGTTCTTTCAGTGGAGGTTTAAATATTCGTATAAATTAAGAAGCTTCACAGAGAGGGGGAAAATGAATGGCAGGGGAATTGGGAATTACTCCTCTGGGGTAACATTAGTGCATCTCACAACTGGTTGGTTGTGCCTGTTTCTCTAGGTCAAGGTCAGATGAAAGAGTTTTTCAAGGCAGGAGAAAATGGGGCTATTTAAAGTGGAAAATCTGATCTGAATATCGTTAACTCTCTTGTGTGGTATTAAGTCACAGTGTTAATGTTTGGTTTTACACAGAAACTAAGCATAATTTACTAGCATAATATTCATTTTTAAGACCCCAGAAAATGTCTATGGTTTGGTACTCACTTGTTTTTGCTGAAAAGCCCTTCAGATTCCCTTCTTCAGGAGTCGTTGCAGATGCAAAAATGGGAAAGGAGGACTCTTTTTCCCTCTCTCAACATGAAAAAAATCATTAATATGTTCAAGGTTTAACTTTCTTTTTATGAGTGTTTCTGTGTGGACCATATGGCATCAGCTACATTGGAAGATTTTCACTTGCTTTATGAAAATTTGGGTGAGAATTTCTCTCATAAGCTCTTCTTTTGCAGCAGGTTACTTTGAAGCAGGTATGACACTTCTCCAGAACATCAAGGCTGGCATTTAATAATCAGGGCTAACGACCAGGAATCTGGGAAAAAAATTAATATGTTTGTAGTTTAAGAGTAGAAAAATCACTTGTTAACTTGATTAAGAAGCTGTGCCTCAATGATTAGTAGTCAAGAAAATATGAAGGAGAGTTACTCAGTACAAGCCTGAAATTCAAACATATTTGTGGAAATTAAAACATGTTATCAATTCAGCATTGAGACAGAAGAAAGTCATTCTATTAAGGATATGATTAGTCAAAAGTGTAAATGTGTCCCAGTTGATGTGATTCTTCCTTAGTATACTAACTTTGGTTTCTTCTTTAACGTGCATATATCTATTATTAGGGAATTAAGATCATGCCCAGTTTGTGCCCCAAAGTATCGTGATGACTTCTGTTTCTTACTTAATAGTTTTTGAGATTCGATTATTCTGAATGTCTTTTGACTCAAGTTTGTCATTCATTTTAAAAGCTCCTACTCAAATTAGCCCAATTTAAAAAAAAATCTTTTTATAAACCTGTTCTGTTTTCTTTTCCCATTTTTTCAACACATTTTCAATGAGAACATCATGCAGGGGAGAGGGATGTGGGTAGGTGAAAGGTGAGATTGGTTAGGTACTTTTTAACTTGGACCCTCCAGAAACATGACATCTTGGGGAGTTTTTAAAATCCAATTTTATTTCCTTTTTAAGAGTAAATACTTTTCAGCCTCAGGAATATTATATTCTTTTATTTAAACCTGAATGTTAGGCATGTGTGTATAATATACATATACATATCATGGATGTGTTTATGTATGTAAAAACAGACACATGCGCACGCACGCGCGCGTGCGCGCACACACAAACACACACACACACACACACACACACACACACACACACACCCCTTTTATAATAAGGCACCAAAGATCAAGCCAAAAGAGATAAGATGACAGATAGTCTTAGTACTGGAAGAGAATCTAGAAATCAAGTCTATCTCTCCCTATTTGATAGATGATGAAACTAAGTCCAGAGATTAATTGATTTATTTAAGGCTCAAAAAGTAGAAGAACAAAGATTCAAATTCAGTTCCTCAGATTCTTGGTGCCAAACTTTTCCCCATTATAACTACAAAAATCTAGAATAAGACCCCCAAATTGGAATCAGTTTTATTTTTATTAGAGAAAAATAAAACAATACCATATCACAGGCAACAAAATTAAATGAATAGATTTTCTCTGTGACCCCTCCCAAATTTGTCTATACATTCCTTTAAATTTTGTTTTCTTCCTCTCCCCTTCCTTTTCTGGGTATAATTGTATTCAATGTATATGTTCTTTTTCTAGTTTTGCCTATTCAATGTACTTCACTTGATATGAGGCTTTCCATATTTTAATATAATTATTTTCCTTTGTAATGATACCATAATATTCCATTAAATCAATACTCTTTCATATTCAGTCATTCTATTATTGGTAAATATAAATGTTATTTTCAGGTTTTTACACATTTATATTACAAATGGAGGAATTAAAAATATTGAAAATAGGGTCATTTTTCTTTTACAACATCATTAAGATGAAGTCATATTAAACGACTCACTAAATCAAAAGTAAGGTTCATTTTGACTCATTTTATATTACCAATTTAGTCTTTTAAAATTTTGAATCAGTCTAGAGTTTCATAACAATATAATTATGCTGAACTTTAATATTTTAATTAGTTTTATAAATTTAACATATATAAATTACTCCCTTAATGTTTCTTGAAACTACATAGATCTGATTATTGGGGTATTTGAATATTTTTTAATATGTTAATTATTTCCTCAAAGAAAAAACTATTTACATGCTATGGACATTTCTCCATTAGGAGAATGCATGTTGCTTTAAAAAATTCTGGATAAAAGAACTTTATTTGTACAAAACTAGTCCCAAAGCTAATTGGCATGGGACTCTCTCTTTATTGGTCAAGATCACTATCTCTTCTCTGCCTAAGGAATAGAATAGAGTTTTTGAAAAAGGAGAGAAAAGAGCACTTCAGTTCTCCTCAAACTCATATCTTCTTCCCAGTCTTTTCTTTCAGCAACCAGAAATGGAGTTGACATCTTTCATCTTCTCTCTTGAAGCTGATAGCCAGAAGTGCCAGAAACAATTTGAAGTTTGCAGAGAGAACTGAAGAACTCTACTCTCTCTCACAAATTCCACCCAACCCTTCATGCAAGCAAGGGACATAGATCTTTACTTATAAAGAAAGAGTACCATACAAATTAGAGTACCATACAAATGGGCTTTGGGATTGGAGTTACATCTGTTATATTTAATGCAATGTCTTTTTCTTTTAATGTCTTTTTCTTTTAGATACAATTTTTCTCCAAAAAAGCCTTTTATTCTTATATAATCAAATCTAATAATTTCCTTCCATTTATTTATTCCATTTTCTATTAGTAAAAATGTTACTCTTATTCCTTCTCCCAGTTTTTGCTATAAATATATGTATATATATAAGTATATATATAATTAATCCAGTCACAATTTATTGTAACATATGGCATGAAGTGTTTATTTAAAGCCTTTTTTTGCCACCCAGATATCTAATTCTTTCAAAAGTTCTTACTTAATAATGACTATTTTCTATTGTTTTTAGTTATGTGTTTGTTAGATTATGGGTCATGTCCTGCTCTCTGTGACCCCAACTGTGGATTTCTTGGCAAACATATTGCAGTGGTTTGCCATGTCTTTCTCCAGTTCATTTTACAAATGAGGAATCTGAGGCAAGTAGGATTAAGTGACTTACACAGGGTCATATATCTTCTAAATGTCTGAGGCCAGATTTGAATTTAGGAAGATGGGTTTTCCTGAATCCAAGACTGGCACTCTACTATCTGCACCACATAGCTGCCCACTTATGCGTTTACCAAAAACTAAATTCTTATATACATGAAGTTCTCTTTCTTTGGGTTATCTACTGTGATCCACTGACCAATCTCTCTCTGTCTCTGTCTCTGACTCTCTCTGTATCTCTCTTTCTCTCATACATTTTAAATATTAGAAGACAAATGCGCTAAATGAATTTATATCCTCATAAATCTATTTATGACTCAGTAGATAAATCTAAAAATGTTGCTAGAGAAAAATAGAGGTTAAAGTGTTTAAGGTCAAACAGTATACAAGTCAGAATTCGAGCACAGCCCTTCATGTGAAGTCTTGTATTCTATCTACTGTCACACTACCTCTTGACATGAATGAATAAGAGAATTATTACTTGGAAAAAAATTTCATCTCAAATATTTATTGAATAAATCTTGAAGAACTATATAATGTCAACAATTAATATTATTATTTTTATACAAGCTACAGAGTTATCTTGTTTTCCTTTTTTTAAAACCCTTACCTTCCATTTTAGAATCAATACTTTGTATTGGTTCTAAGGTAGAAAAGTAATATGGGTTAGGCAATGGGGATCAAGTGACTTGCTCAGGGTCACACAGCTAGGAAGTGTCTGAGGGAGATTTGAATCCCATCTCTAGGCCTGGCTCTCTATCTGTTGAGCCACCCAGCTGCCCTCAGCTTGTTTTTCAGTAATGTCCAACTCTTTGTGCTCCCACTTGGGATTTTCTCATCAAGGATACTGGGGGGAGGGGGGGGCTTGCTACTTCTTTCTCAAGCTCATTTTTATAGATGAGGAAACTGAGGTAAATGAGGTTAAGTGACTTGCCCAGGATTACATGGCTAGTGTCTGAGGACAGATTTGTATTCATATGCACTGACTCCAGGGCTAGCACTCTAACCACTACCACACCCAGTTGTCCCTAGAAACTTAGAAGGGTTAAAAAAGAAATTTGGGAGTCAACAGATGGGGTCCACATATTACCCCTCTTCTTGTACTATATTGGATAAGTGAGCTAGTTTTTATTTTTTGTTTTTTGTTTTTTGGGTTTTTTTGATCCTAATTTCCTCCTCTGTAAAATAAGGGAATTGGACTAGATGGTTCCTAGGATCCCTTCTTGTTCAAAATATCTATTTAAAATAAATATGAAAACTTAGCACTTCAAAGTATCAACCCTTCTATATTTTAATCCACTTTAATTCATCCAAGTGATCTCTCTTCCTCATCTGATCATAACTACTCTGATACTGTCAGGCAATTTGAATTGTACTGACAACTTGCACAGTTGGAAACCGGAAATCTTCTATTAAACTATCTGGAGTTTTGGGGTTAAGCAGGGCGATAAGTAGAGTGCCTGTGTGACCTGGAACAGCTTGGGTCACTTTAATACCATTGTGCTTCATGAATGTTATAAGTTAATTGGAAATGGAGGCAAAGAGCGTTTCCTATACATCTGAATATTCTTCAGTCCCTTTATGGTTAATGATGTTTGTGTCCATAACAGAAGTCACTCCAATTTCCTACAAATATATGTCTCTAAGAATTAACCTACAAAAGATACTATTCTAGGGTGAAGGGAGAATGAGTGCCTTGAAAGAAAATTCCACTGATACTGCTCTTTGACCATCTTAAGCTTTGCTCTAAGTCTTCCGTCTTTTAGTTCATGGATAAACCTGCTTATTGAAGGCTTATCCCAGAATAATTTTGCAGAGAGCATATAATATAAGATGAACTACTCAACTTTAAACTATTCTTTGCCATCTGCTTAATTCAAAAGATTCTGTGCTGATTCATGCATAAGCTTAGCATTATCAAACTTGCACGAACATACAATTTTAACCTCCCAGCACAGGAAAAGAAACAAATAGGTGAAGTTCAGCAAAGCCTCTAAGAAGGCTGAAAATGACTAATCAAACAGATGTAGATCCTAAAATGAGCATGTATGAAAATGTAAAATGGAGCCAACTGGGATAGTCAGAAACTTGAGAAGGTAAGACTAAGGGTGGCTGCCAGGGTTATCCAAAAGCACTGTTTAAAATAGCTTCACTTACTACTAAAAACAAAGAAAGCAGCACAGAACTTTTAAAAATGACCTATAAAAATTTTTCATTCCTTGGGGTTTCCCTAGGGACAGCCCCAAATACCCATATTCTAGATTTGAGCTTTAATAAGAGCAATGGGGAGGAGATCTTCAATCGGATGTCTCTCTTAATTCCTTTGCCCCATCCCTCTATGGCTTTTCCTATCTGACTCTAGCCATCCTTTCTCTTCAAAGTGGTTATGGGTCTCCTGTAACCATAACTAGTCCTCTTCGCTATGTTCTGCCCGCATCTCCTTAAAACCTTCAGGCTCCCTACTACATATTTTTCTTCCTATCTGGGTACATTATACCACTGTTGAGGAATAAGGTCCACAATATCTTTGCTCACTCTGTCAAGCACTATACCTCTTCCCTTTTCTCTGACTATTGGAATCCCACTCATCCATCAAATTTAAGTTCAAAACCTAAAGGAAGCCTTTTCTGATCCAGTAGAATGTTTTCTCCTTGAAGGCAGGCACTCCTTTATGTATCCTCCAAAGGCAACCTAGTACCTGGCCCTCAGGTTCTTAACAAATGCTTATGGGATTGAATTGGGCCATAAAAACCCCAACTGACCTTGGTCACTTCCAGACTTCTGAAGTATAGTGTTGCTGCAACCCTTTTCTCATTGCATGAAGTTAGGTACATATCTTTGGCATTTTCCACTCCTGAAGTGGAGTTGGGGGTGGGGGGGAAGGATCTGTACCAAGACTGACTTTTCCTTTAAAATGGCATAGTTTATAATATTGTGGATGAACATTTTTTCAAAGGAGGGGAAAATATCATAGAGTGAACAACCAAAAATCAGAAAGATGATTGTAAATGCCTACAGTAACATGTAGTACCAAGACTAAGTACTTCCTCTGGCAGAGGCCCTTGGTCTGAAGTTCAAAATTTATCCCCACTGACGCTGGGCTTGTCTATACTAGTTGAAAGGGTAGAATAGGAGAAGCCATTGGCATTTAAAAAATCTCTTCCCTTCTTGCCATTCCCAATGACTGTACAATAGCTAGTGTCCCAGGTCAAAAAGAACAACTTTCTTTTGTTATTAAAAAAGTGTTTTATTGATATTTTTTGTTTTTACATGACCTAAATTTTCTCCTATATCTCCCTTCCCAAAAAGCTAGTTTATATAACTATCTATACAACTACATATAAAACAATATATTGTGAATATACACCTATCTATGCATGTATGTGGGTAGGTAGGTAGATATATACAATCTCCCACACATGAAGAACTCCCACGTCTGCAAACAATAGATGTCTTCTCACTATTTCTTCTTTGAGGCCATGATCATTCTTTGTAATTCTGCAACATTCATTTTGTTTTAAATCATTTTGTTGTGTTCTTGCCCTTTATATTGTTGTAGTGATTGTCTTTATTTTTTCTTGACTCTTCTTACTTAATTTTACATTAGTTCATTTAAGTCTTTCCATTTCTCTGTATTGATCATATTCTATTCCATAAATGTACCACAATTTGTTCAGTCATCACTAAGAGATAGACATTTATTTTTCTAGTTCTTTGTTCTCACAAAAAAAATACTGTTATATGTTAAGACCTTTCTTTTAATCAGTGAACTCCTTGGGGTATGTGCTTAAGAGTGGAATTTCTGAACCAACAGGTATGGATTCATTTTATTTATTTATGCCATTTTATTTGCATAATTCCAAATTGCTTTTCAGAATGTTGATATTAGCCCACAGTTCCAGCAACAGTACATGAGTGTCCCATCTTTCCTCAAGCCCTAGAATACTGACTAGTCCATAATTTTGCATCCTTGCCAATTTGCTGGGTGTGAGTTAGAACTGATGTGACTTGCATTTCTCTTATTGATGATTTGTGACTTCTTTTCATATGGTCATTAATAATTTGTAATTCTTTTGAGAATTGTTTATGAAACAATGGCTTTAATTCTCATAGAATGGGGGTGATCTTTAAGGAGTTCTTCTGTCTTGGTTCAGATAACATAAAGCTGGGATGAATAGTCAATGTAGACTCAGGTCTAGTCATTTAAATTTTAATAGGGATAAATATAAAGTACTGCATTTAGGTTAAAACATAAGTAACATGCTTGTCAAGAAGTCCAGTCCTCTCTTAAATTGGTGTCTGTGGGACCTGGGCAAAGCATATCTACATTTTTATCCTGATTTCTGAGCTGCTGAATTTTAGGAGGGAATCTAAACAAAAACAAAAACAAAACAAAACAAAAAAACAAACAAAACACTATAATATATCCAGAGGTGGGTAACCAGAATGGTTTTTGAAATCATGTCATATGAGGATAAATTGAAAGAAATCAAGATGTTTACCAATTCCCAGTCCTTTCTCAATCCTTCCTTATTCTAGTGCCTTCCTTCTGTTAATTATCTCTATTCATCTTTTATGTAGATTTTTAAATATACATTTGCTTATTGCCTTCCTTCACATAGATAATGAGCTCATTGAGAACAAGGACTGACTTTTATCTTCCTTTATATTCCCAGCATTTAGCACAAGGCCTGTCACATAGTAGGCATTTAATAAATGATTATTGACTGACTGACCAACCCTGACTTGACACATATGTACTTATTGATTGCTTGAAAAGGAAAGACTTGGGGAGGACAAGGCAT